>NC_142530.1:22825464-22887964 GCF_964205215.1 Stylophora pistillata
TTCAAGAATGCAATAATGGATTGATTATTTGAATATATATTGAACCCGATAACCGTATTCGTTTTGAAAAGGCGCGGATCATTGTCCATTTTCTGATTAGATTATGTGAACACGTGATGAAGGATCGGAACTATTTCCAACCTCGTTCCCAGGGCTTTTCCCTTTTTGAATATTTTGGCGGGCGGGAAAAGGGAAAAGCCCTGGGAACGTGGTTGAACTATTTTAACATGGCGTCAGACATGACGGGAAAGGTGAGTTCGACTGTTGTGTAGAACTTCTGGTAAATGTTGTAAATGGAATGTTATCGAGATCGTCTTCCGCCTATTTACATCTTGACGAAATTGTAGAAATTCTTGTGTGTATTCATGGTCGAAAAAAATAGTTTACGGGCGAAGCCATCGCAAGGCTTTTTTTATTTCGTTAATATTTGCGATCGACTGTTTTCGCAGTGTTTTTACAGTGCAGTTTGTTCATTTTCGGCCCGGATTCCTCGTCAAATAGAACAATCTTATTGGACTTCAGAAATGGACTTCTAATTTGAACAATGATTCGCGCCTTTTCAAAACGGTTACGGCTATCGGGTTCAATATTCAAATAATCAATCCAGTATTGCATTTGTAAAACGGCTAGCGGTTTCAATAATCAAATAATCAATTCATTTTTGCATTGTTGAAACGACTGGCGGGTTCAATATCCAAATGATCAATTCATTAATGTAATCTTAAGGGGTACACTTCACTTAGTTTGACTGTAAATTCAAACAAAAGAGTGTTAATTTGGCAGCCATTTATGAAAGTGGTCTATTGCAGTCCCCTAAAGATAACTCCAGATGTGCGATGTTGAAAGCCCGTGTTCACGCAGCTGTGCGTCTAGTTTAAATTTAAATTAGCCCTTCTGGCCTCGTTCTCCAGTACAAAGTTGAAAAGAATATATTATCTCAAGCGAGGCCAGAAGGGTTAATTTCAATTTAAACAAAAGAATATTAATCCGGCAGTCATTTATGAAAGGGGTCTATGACCCGCAAGTTTGTGTGGTTGTTTGCAATTCGTGTGAGACTACTCGGTTTTTACAGTCTGAAAGCATGCAACATAGACATAATAATGTTCTCACTTCAGGCCCGCACTGGATTTGAACCCATGGCCTCTACGATACCGGTTCCGTGCTCCACCCAGCTGAGCTAACAAGCCAACTGGGAGCTGGTCATTATGTTGGTTTTTATGTTTATGGGTTTTTTGTTTTGTTTTTTTTTTTGTTTTTTCCAGACCTTATTTTCACTACTACATAAGAAGTGTTCATTACTGCGAGGGTCGCTTTCATACATTTCTTACAACCAAAGTACACATGTTTATGATTTTCATGTATTCAAAGTCATGATTTATGCCTTTTAGGGTTTAATAAGAACAAACATAATGACCAGCTCTCAGTTGGCTTGTCAGTTAGCTCAACTGGTAGAGCACTGCACCGGTATCGCAGAGGTCATGGGTTCAAACGGGCCTGAAGTGCGAATATTGTCACTGTTTATGTGGCATGCTTTCAGGCTGTAATAACCTAGTAGTCTCACACGAATTGCAAACAACCACACAAACTAGCAGGTCACGGTGTTTTAGAACTGAGTTTACAATCTTTTTGAGTGAAGCTCAAAATAGAATGGTAAATCAACCGGATACCCGTACTTTGAACTTTGTGCTCGAAAAGTCTCGAGTTTTCCTTTTTCCCTTCTTATGTTTCCTTTTACAGCTTCTTTCGCTTGTTTTGCGAGACAGCGGTTATTTCTTATGTTTTCCCTTGAAAATTGGCGCTCGTGCGGCCAAAAGTGATCGCGCCTAGCGCATGCCTTACTGTCGTTTGACCGTTGTGTTCTTAGGAGATGATAACGGGCTCATTTCCCAATAAGCTTACAAAATGTCCAGTTCGAATTTACAAAAATATTCTAAACAACCCATAAACAAAGTGAATGGCAACTTTTTCTGATAAACACCAAAGAGGTATGAATACTTCAATATGAAACAAACTCAGTTAAGGATAGGTATGAGTTGAACACGGATAACAAATGAACCAACAATCTAGATAGGTTCAGGCTAAAATATGCACAAAACATCCACGAAGTATAACCTCTTCATGTATCTTTATATCGAATTTGATGGAAGCTGTGCATCGAAAAGGAAGGGGACTTTCTTTCCCCGGTGCCAAAACATTTGTAGTGCAAGGAAAGTAACCGCCAAGTAGGATGAATAGTATCGCTTCATCAAACTGTTACTCTGAGCACAGGCGTATTCATATTACTTTGCCCATGCGCGCGAACACCGGAAAAAGAACGTCTGTAATCCATTTCCTGAAAGTGTGAGTTGTTTGAAAAGCCTACAGCTTGGTCAGATTTAGCATTTATCGACTTTTTCCTAAGAAATTCCTTCAACCAGAACCGCTCAATAGCCAGATACTTGACTCAGCTAGCTGGTTTACACCCAGCAGATTCGAATGCAGATTATTAGCCACAATTTTATTTCGGTGGAGAGTACCCGCTTGACATGATTATCTTTTCTTGAAAATCGTGAGGTACAATTGAAAAGCAAGGCTGGCTACTTCTGATACGGGAAACTAATGCGCATTTTAATAAACGTCAAATGTTAGTCTCGATCGACAAAGATAAAATTTTCATCACTTTGTGATCGTTATCGCTGGAAACAACGGAACAAAAAGTAAAGGGTCTTTTAAAGCTCACGTACACATTCTGCTTATTTTAACGCAAACACACCACGCAAATTCAGTCAGCGTTTGTTAACTGAGTGAAAGTGATGAATGAGCCCTCACACAAGCGCTAGGTAATTTGAATGAATCAAAAACTTGTTTTGGGAAAGAGTCATACCGTCAAGTTGCATGAAGTATAGGAGACAAGCATGTTCTGAGTGTAATTTCAGCCAACGCTTGGGTCTTTCGTCGTACATTTCAGATGTATTTCTCGACGATTGAGAAAAACAAAGAGGCTGTTTTACTATAAGCCAGATAATCTGTGAGACTTGCGTTAACTTAACTCACATCTTCTTGTCATTACAGGTTTTGGAAGGTCCGCGCACCGGTAAAGATTGTTCAAAACGCAAATTTGGTTCCTCTACAAAAAAGGAAACATACATGAGGTAAGACTAATTTATGGCTTACATATCGCGCCCCAGCTTGTTTAGCTTGTTAGCTTCTTCCATACCTAACATGCAGCACTAGTGCTTTTGGAAAAAAAAAAAAAAAAAAAAAAAAAAAAACAAGCATTGCCTTCCTAAACCTATCAGAAATTCGCGAGAGACGCTGTTCTCAGTGGAAAAATGGCTTTTTACTGCAGCAACGAAGCGCTAGTTCTTTTGGTTGTCGGATGCGTAGCTCCCGCATGTCGGAGTTTTAATTATCTACGAATGAGTGAATGCTATCTCTGATTGCTCTATTGTTACGGTTAAGAGTTTATTATTTTCTCTCTTTTTTAAATTGATCTTTTTTCCTAACTGAGCAATGGAGAATTAATAGTGGACTCTCAGCAATTTTCAGTTCGTAGCACGACAACATTTCTCTGATAGGCTATAAAAATATACATGTATTAAGTTATGTAAAGCAAAAGAAACGTAGTAAAAAGCTTTTTTTGTTTATGTCGTATAAATTGACACCACTTACGAAATCCCTGCACGTCCGGCCGTTATCAGTAAGAGGGATTTCATAAAGTTTTGAAGTAAAAGTGACAAAAACTGCGAAGTAGGCGGCTAATGAAAGTTCGATTATTACTCAATCTCAGTAAAAGAAGGTGACGACTTCGCTTGACATATACTCATACGGCTCTTAACAAAATCTCTGTGCAGTAAGGTGGACATGAGAAAAGAGTTAAAGGTAAAACGCGTTTGCATTACGGAGCAATGGAGTTGACTTATCGCAGTATGAGGGGCTTAAATTGAAATATTTTAGAGCTATTTTCTTTTCATTGGCTTTGTTGTAATTTGACTATAGCTCTCTCTTGCATGTAATAACTTCCAACAAAGCTAGAATGCTGGATAATTAAGTGGCAAAATTGCAAAGTCTTTACAATCCTCACCGTATATAACTGTAAATCATTTAATAAGCCCCCCGGGAGCTTAATTATTTCAGGTACTTTAAGGAGGGGGGTGGCTTATTAGAGGGGGGGGCTTATTGGATAGAACTCAATAAAGAACTAAATGTTATGATCTAACTCTTTGAATGGACCTTGTTTAGCCCTGTAATATTTTTAGCATCGCTCGGTAATTTCCGTATACCGTATTCTACATCAATCAATCAATCACCATAATCAATTTCAAATGACAAACTAAAATTACAGTACTTGAATAAATTTATCGTACTTACTGACATGGAGTGTTATTTTGAATATTTGTTTTTTGAGGGGGAGGGATGGGAGGGCTTAATAGAGGGGGGCTTCGTAAATTTCTTTCTCTAAAGAGGGGGGCTTATTAGAGGGGGTGTCTTATTAGAGGGGGGTGTCTTATTATAGGGGGTGTCTTATTAGAGGGGGTGTCTTATTAGAGTGGGGTTTCTCATTAGAGGGAGGTGTCTTATTAGAGGGGGGTGTCTTATCGGAGAGGGTGTCTTATTAGAGGGGGTTGTCTTATTAGAGGGGGCTTATTAGAGGGGGGTGTCTAATTAGAGGGGGGTGTCTTTTAGAGGGGGGACATATTAGAGGATTTACGTAAATGAAACTAAATATCAATTAGACTAAGATCCTCTAGTTTTAGGTAATCGGTTGAATCGTAAACACAGGTCAACAGTTTCGTAGATATGAGCTTAAAATGCGATGTTACCAAAACAAAGTAACATCCGCTCAAAATTTGGAATTCAGTTTCTGCATTTTATAGTTGAATATATTAACTCCTCCCCTCCCAAGATCTTTTTAGTTACTCTCCTGTCTGACATACGATTCATTTATGTTAGTTCTGAGAGTTTGGCATTATTCTCATCACCTGTCTGCTTGATACTTTATTGAAAGAGGAAATTTTGTCTTGGTCACTCATAGGAGTGAAATTGTTAACACAACGTAGTTTATAATTCATTAATTCAAACATTCAAAACACACTGCATCTCGCCCATCAATACCTCGTTTACTCTTGTACAGGTTTATGGGGTTTATTCACGAGCGCAGTTTTGAGGGATTTCAGTGCAATTCAAAATATAATACTAAAAAATGCTGCATAAAACAAATAAGACCACAAATAATTTCAAACAACTTGGTGCATCCATTTTCTTGGGCCCCTCCTCTTGAAAAAAGCATCCGTGAAATTATAGAGGGGGGCCCCAGGAGTAAGTCCTCTTTCGCCATAAAATGTAGAACGACGAGATAACAACATTGCTGATTGCTATAAGCCTGAATTGGCCTGATTGTATCTATGCTATAATCGTAGCGGGTTACCATTATAAGCAATTCGATGAAATATTTGTTTCCTTACGCAAACGACAAATGTTTTCATTTTAAAATTTTCTGCAATTGTTTGAAGAAGCTACATATTTTAAGATATATTAATATGAATGCTCTGTTGGCAAAATGGGGCAATCCTGTCGGCTTTTAGTGCCAGATGGGGAGTTTTGGTCATTATTTTGTCTACCGTGCGGGCGTACCACTATCAAGTCTAAGTGGTTGCTTTTAGCGCTGGAAAATTTTAATTTAGGCTTCTTAAAAATAGACGAAGAAGGAGCGAATTAGAAAAAAATTAAAGATAAAAAATTGTGATAAAATACTGACCTTTTTAGCTGATATCTATTATTATTTTAGTATTGGAAGCCCCCTCAACTTATCATAGTTTACTTGATAATGAAGTTATGTTAATGTCGAACCGCGTCGACTAGTATTTTTTAGCCTTTTTAAAATATATTTCAATGGTTTCAGAAGTATTATATCGCAATTTTTAAACGTCGAATACTTAAAAAGTAATCTAATAAGGGAAGGGGGGCAAGAAAGGGGGATCAAACTAATCATCTAAGTGAGATCACAGGCGGCCCAAGCGTACTGTGTATGATTTTGGGTCTAAAGGACATTAACAGTAATACATTATAGATAAAGATCGAATTTTAAGCGTAAGTGTGGGCTGTTAAAAAAGGAAAAATTATAAAAAAATTAAGAAAAAAATCAAAAGGATAGTAAAAGCGAGGAATATAACGTATGAGGTCTCCTTGCCTTTTTTCCGTATCCGCTTTGTCCTTTACGGTCTAATTTACGCTGTTTTGGCGACTTTCTTTGTAACCCGTGTGGTGCTACAAGTCAACTGTATATAGAAAAACACAGTTGACTCTATGCAGTTGACTGGTAGCTCCACACGGGTTACAAAGAAAGTCACCAAAACAGCGTAAATACGACCGTAAAGGACAAAGCGGCTACGGAAAAATGGTAAGGAGACTTCATACGTTATATTCCTCGCTTTTATTATCCTTTTTCATTTTTTCTCAATTTTTTTATAATTTTTCCCTTTTTTTTAACAGCCCACGCTTACGCTTGAAATTCGGTCTCAATCTGTTATGTAATATCGTTAATGACCTTCGGACCCCAAAATCACACACAGTACGCTTGGGCTGCCTGTGCAAAGACCTGCGTAAACTTTAAGTTCGTAGAAAATAATGGGTCGAATATCAATGGTCACGTTTTACGATATTTTACCCCTCTCTCCAGTCCTCATCCCAGTACCTACTTACCCAATGATCTTTTGGAGGTACTGTTTATCTATAGAAAGCAAGGGGGGTCTTGTCTTTAAACTTTTTTTTATCTTCCATGATGTTCTTTCATCCTTCGGAAAAACCTGAAACAAAAGCGATGACTGATTAGAAACCAGCCGGGTTTATTTCTTTGGTGTTTTTTTGGTTGCGGTTTTACAGCGGGCAAGCATCTGGACAAAACGGTATTGCGAGTATTCGTCAGTAATGTCCCTTTAGGTGAGTCAAGAGGGTAATTCATTCTGAAATATGGATAAAACAAGCGAGATCCACTGCCCTGTTATTCTAGTTCAGCTGTCGGAGAAATTGAAAGGTTAGAAGAAAAGTAACCATGAAAAACTTATTATACAATCTCTTTAGAGTGTTTATTTCAAACATAAATGCTACCCATGGGCGCTCCTATTTTCCGGTTGCAAAAATGTTTTTAGTACCGCCTATTGCTTTCATAAACATAACAAACCTTGAAGTTTCCCTAATAGCCTGCAAAATACTTTTCTGGCCAATTTAAAAGTCAAACGACAGAATTATTTTTCTTTATTGAAGACTGAGCTTTTTTTCGTAAACACTTTAACCATGCAGGCAAACAAACAAGCTAAAGCAAATTCACATGTAAGCGTCAATAATTTCTAGAAATACCTATTAATACAGAGCGCAGGTTATAATTTCTCTCAATATTAACAGGTTAAAGGCAAAATGTCAAAATGTGACGTGAAGTCACTGCATTGCAAGATAACTGAATGACAGGTTTCATGATATTCCATGAAGAATGACTGTCAATAATAATTCTGCGAATTCATCTCTTTCGATTGTTTAAAAAATAGCTTTGTTCCGCAATAAATTATTTTGAAAACGCCGAGACATCGTTGCAACAAAGAAATCGAATAAAAGGGTGTTTTTCCCAAATAAGCTGACATAAAACTGGGCCAAACATCTATATCATTTATCATTTCCATTAGTTATCCTCTTGGTGCGATAAAGCAATTATAGATAACCTGATCATCTGTGGCGCTGCATTTTTTGGTGGCAGACAGGTTATTTGGGTACCAGACCCTGATTGGGTAAAGCTGCAAAGAGAAAATGAACCTAACCTTTAAATAATACTCGATAAACATTACCCAAAACCACTTTGTGGAGATGACAAGCCTATAAGGTTCTACCACAATCGGCCCGAGACAGAGGAACTCTCTCAGCAGCGTAATACACTAGATTTAGTGGCTTTATTTAGGCTTTACAAGGCACGACTCAGCGAGGGAGGCAACTAAAGTCAGTGTAAGTAAGCCACGTTGACTGCTCGTCAAAGTTTCTGTTTCAAAATACAAAAAGAACACATTATCCACTTTTATTCTCATACAGAAAAGGGCAGAGAGATTCACGGCGAGAATCTGAGAGCAAAATACTTGGTCTTAAAGCAAACCATTCTTTGGTAAGTGAATTAAAGAAAACATACACGGGAATGATTCACCACACGAGAGTGGTTGAACAAATTGACATCAAGTAAAATCAGGTTTTTAAAGGCCATTTTCATCTCAGCGAGGGAGCATTTAGAACATTAGAACCCAAAGAAGAAACTCAACAGTATAACAAAGTCAGTTTCCTGCCTCTTTGAGCGCACTTTTGGAGTAAAACGGAAAATCATAGTTTGCATGTCCAAAGTATTTCAATTCAAAGCGAAGCAGTCCACAATAAAATTAAGCCAGATAGAAATAGTTAATGCTCACTGACAAAAGAAAGACCTTCGTATTTATACAGGAGCCGTTTATATCCTTTCGCGAACTTTTAATTTTTTTTTCAGCTCTTCAAAACATTTGTCGTCCGCCTGGGGGGGGCTTAGGCTGCTTTGTAATTGTTTTGACGCCATTTAGCGCCAGGACGACGACAAGTTCGCAAAACACTTGCGTCAATTATCTCAAAGAATGCAGCCATCGAATTGCACAGGTCAAAGACTGCTTTCTTCTAAGTCGTTAAAACAAAGTTTAATCCACTGACTGAAAACCTGGTCAGGCTAACCGCATGAAACCATTCAGTTTATCAAAACCTGGTAGGAAGATAACCTGTCCAAATTGATATTTCCTTTTAAAGTATGAAAATCTCACAATTCAGATGCGTTTCGATTAAGTATAAAAAGCAAGCTAGTTTGAATAGGTTCCGGCTCAGTGGGAGAGAATGCTACAAAAACAAGTTCATTTAAAAAATGTCGCCACAAAGCTTAGGGCCGGGTATTGAGTGGGTGGCATATCTCTAATTTCCCCAAAAACTTGCATAACCAAAGCTTCTTTCACCTATGCTTATTTAATTTCTGTTTCTTAGATCGCAATTCTTAATTATTCAACTCCGTTTAGTTCAAACTTCACCAAATGCAGGGAGAGTTCTTTAAGATTCAGCGAAAACCTTCGTTTTCAAATAATTAAACATTATTTAGGTGTATTATGTTGATCATTTTACGGCTCCAAATCATGGGAAATTCAGGGCATCGTAAATTAAGTAAAAGCTAAACATTAAAATTTCCGATATCTGCGGAACAGTTTTTCGCTTTTTGTAGAAGTACCTTAAAAACGAGCGATTAAATTCCACATTTCACTGAGGTACAGAATATGTTACAGAAGTGACATTCATCCATTCCTTGAGCTGATAACATAACTGTGTTCTGTGCCAAACACTGTAAACGTCATTGAAAACGTTTTTCTTTCAATACAGTTTCTGTCTAACTGGTTATTCATAACCAAAACTTCCTTCCTTTTCTGTGTACACATAAAATGTTCATCAGCTTTGGTTATGTTGGGGACAAGGACGGATGAAAATTCGAATTGGCAAGGATATGATCTAAGGAAGCACATTTTTGAAGAAAAATAAAATTATTTGTCAAACTGGAAACGATTTTTTATAAATCTTATTTTTATTGAAAAGTAAAGGGTTCACTGAAACACGAGTTCATGATACAAAACAAGTGTGTGGGGAAATGGGGTGGTATAGAAGTGAAAATAAATATGCAAATAAAATCATGTTGATTTTGTTCAGAAACAGTGAACTGGGTTTTGGGAAAAAAGAAAACAACGTAATGAACTTCACAAATAAGCTACAGCATTCGGATCGTTGACACAAACGAAAAAAATGCGAAATCACAATTTAATTAGAATTCATACATAAAACAAAAGAACCTATTCTGGACTGTAGAGTAAATAAATAGTTTCCTTTGTTTACTTCATCCGAAGTGTCTGTCCTTAGTTTAATAAACAACAGAAATTTTGTTAATATTTTGTGTCCTAAGAACACGACATAAATGTGACACTTCAAGGGATACTGTCCTTTTTTTACCATGCAAGATTGAAGGAGCTCCCTTTCAAGCAAATAAAATTAAATTAACAGAAAGATAATATTAATCGAGCTGCAACGTAGATTGAGAAAACAAAGTCGCATTTGCATTTAATCTTAATGGTTGAATGAATGTCAGGCATTATTTTTGACGAACTGGTTGGTTATCTCTCACTCGCTTTTCCAAGGGAATGACTTTTCTTCCTGTGCATATGGTTGGTTGTAGGGTAAGATTTTAAGTATGGTTTATATACACGGAATTCCCGTATTATATTTCAAGTGATCATGGGACAACAGCAAGTTATTCCCTTATTGAGATATTGATAATGTCACCTGCACACGCCGCCGATGTAGTCACTTAAAAACAGAAGGTTTCCTAAGCAACGTGTTATAAATAAGAGCATATTTCCAACTAAAAGTATCTGAAATCATAAAATCGCAGATGAAGTCGGTGTACATTGACTGCGAAGAATCCTTTTAACTGCGATCTGGGGATTAGAAAATAGCGAACTCTCGCTGACTGTGTAATCAAAAACTTAAGTCTACGAATATGAAACAAGGTTTCTTCTTTTCAGCTTTAACCGACTGATTTAAATTTTAGGTTTGCTTCCAAGATAAAGAACCACGTTATTTCAATCAATGTGATCCGTTCATATCTTTGTGCTCATGCGACAGAAACTGGTTATTCACCAATTGACTTTCACCTGTTCGGCTGACCTTGCCATTTACGGAAAAACAAAGGATTGTATAAGCAATGTTTCGAAAACATATGCATATTCCCAAGCTAAAGGCTAACCTTAGTGGCGCATAACAAATCAACATATCGACACTCATAATAACATTAGGAAATAGCCATCTCAAACTGACCGAGCGTAAGAAGATAACGTGAATGATTTCCATTGATACAATGTCCGGAAGAGAATTTCGAGTGACACTAAACTTGTCGTATGTCGGAAATTATGCGTAAGCAGTTGTTTTCTACGCCAAATGAAAGTCACTTTTTAGACCGACATTGGGCCCTGCTTTTAGAAAGGAGAGTTTCACCATCGGAAATCATGCGTAAGCAGTTGTTCTTTACGCCAAATGAAAGTCACTTTTTAGACCGACATTAGGCCCTGCTTTTAGAAAGGAGGGTTTCTCAGCCCTTTACCCCTACTCAACCGTGTGACGCGACTGTGCTCGTATTGTACCGTTTGTGTCAGGTGTGAGTGAAAACAGCTTCCTCTAAAATTCTGTCATACCTAACGCATTTTTACAGATGACTGCAAATATACAATGAAGATAACTTAAACATGACTAAGGATAGGATAGGACCATACTTTTACAAGGCTGTAACAAAAAGAAGAACAGCGGTTCCTTTTGAATGAAACTTGGCACTAATTGAGACATTATACATATTACAAGAAGAAAAAGAAAAACAGAAAGGTCACGTTACCGTCACGCCTTTGGTGTTTATTTCTTTAGGGGTGGTATCTTGTGAAAACACGAGACAATTAACGCTTGTTTTTCTTAACAAAACAAATATTGACGAAAGTGATCATATTAAAGCTGTAAGTCTGTGTATTGATATAAACCTTTCACCAGTTATTCTGTGGCTTGCTACACAAATGATGAGACCCGAGTGAGCTGAGATGAAATTCGCAGAAAAGATTTACCAAGCGTACTTCAGTTGCGGTAAGTTCGACTGACTTGCTGCAAAGCGTATCTCTTTACAACATCTAGCGCAGAAAGAGACTTTGTAATCCGTGTGAAAGGGAAATGCGGAAATGGAAACGTTTCGCTCACAAGATCAAACGATATCATATCTTTCGCATATAAGCCTCAATTATACAAAACGTGCATTTTCTAGAATTGTATACTTAAAAGTGACCCTCCAATATCTAAAAAGCTAAATTTGGAAAGTTTCTTTTCCCCACCAAAATGAAGTAGGAAGCTTGGTAAATGATGGGATTTATGCTCACGATCACGCATAAACCACCCGAATGACTGTAAAATAGTTATTTTTCAAATGGTTACCGTTAAGCAATTCAGTCCTCAATTGTGTAACAGCCCATCTGTAAAATATAAGCGATCCGACATTGATAGCGATCCACGTTTATTTCTACTGCTCCTTGTTATTCATTCTGGTGACAGCTGGAGTGTTCATCTCTACATCGGAAGAACGTATGGGACAATAGAACATTACCTGTGCAAATACGCCAAACGTATTTAAAAGTACTATTCTGACTCTATTTCTCGAAGCGATGAAGCGAAAAGCTACGTTCTTCTGCGCATTTTTTGAAACGTAATCCTTCTCGGTAAGACAGAGCTGAATAACGTATACGCATTCGCTAGGTTTTGCCGCGGAAACACGGATTTTGAGTCGTTCGCATGGTAGATTTCCTATTCTGTTGCTTCGAGGCGTCGTTTTCCTTGCCGCTTTTCTTTTACAGAACAACCTCCAAAAATTTGGTACACCCCCTAAAAATTTTCAAAAATTAATTTTCTCCTTTCAACCTTTGGAAATAGGAAAGTGCCTTCGACGAAAATAGAGTTTCTCGGTTTTAAAGGTCAGCCCTTATCATTTTCCGCTAATTTCGCTAAATTTTAGACTTAGGACACTTGAGGCCGCGTTGTTGACCGAATACCCGCTGACGTAGCATTTCATTATTCAGCTCTGTCTCTCGGTATATGATTTTGTGTCCAACGGAAATGAAGGAGCGGAGGATCTCTATGAGCAGAACAAATAAACTGATTAGAATACTTTGTGTGACTTTTAACTGAACATAAAGGTGCAGTGATTTTACAGCATTTTAGACAAATAACAGTTATTCTAACCCTAAATTTTTTTTCTAAACATTGAGCATATTCATTCAGTCACTAAAGAGATATCGGTCAAAACAACCGTACACTCTCCTTTAAGAAACAGAAGTCCATTGGCGATTGAATGTAAGTTAACTAGGCTAAACTTATGGGACTTTGAGTTAAAAGTTATAAATGTTTTAATTTACATGAACTCGTCAAAATACAAATGCAGTATAAATCGTTAAATTGTTAAGCGCCAATGACCTGTACAGTGTAAACATTGAAACAAAAAAGGGATTCGACCGCCCTCTCACAGTGTACCAGACATGAAAATCTACAAATATTTGTCCCAACCCCTTACTGCCTGACGTGAAAGTCATTCAACTGTAGAGAAAGTACAAGAAAACCGGCCACACCCTGTAAGTTCCCACAGCGACTAACATTGGACGATCAATCAATCAAACGGTTTTGATTATTTTCAAATATATTTTGTTTCAATTTTATTCAAAACAAAAACAACAAAAGCAACATCTGATAAGCGCAGTGAACGTAGTGTACAATTGTAACACAGTTACTGTACGATGAATATATGCGAGGATCGTGCAACATACGTACAGTAACTGTACATTTGAAAATCTTGATGTTCGCCTCTTTGGTCAACCCTGAAACAACTACTTTCTCCTTCGCTTGCACCACCAGCAAAAAGCTCTATTCTGAGTAAATGCTTTCCCGCACTTTCAACCCGAATTTCCCCTTAAGAGGATAAAACCAAATTTAATAAGTGTGTTACATCAGCTGAGTCATGATACGACTCGTTTTTTCAGCGTGGAGCGAAGTCTTAAAGTTTGGGATAAGCGCAATTTGCATTTCTTCAAGTAATGTCTTGACAATAGTGTCAAACATACTAAAACTTAACACTCTTCCAAAGGGTCATTGGGTGGAGCAGAGTCGTCATTCCATTCGTTACCAAACAAACGCCAAGTAACACAACGCTTAAACTTGTCGCTCTGTGAAAAGTGAATAACTAGCAATTTTGGGAACACGTCGGATGAACACGTTGAAAAAGAATTTTACAATGCACTCTACTTTTTTTCAACAGAAAAAAATTGGCCTTCATACCATCGATTTCATGAAACTGATATTCCCAAGTACAGATGGCATTAACAAGGAAAAAAAAATAACAATTTTTAGTACTTCAAACTTGACTGTCTTCCATAGTCTAACTCAAACAACAATATGGCCACAAAAAGGCACCTATATTCAATAATACCAATATGCAAGGTGTTTTGAAAACCCTTGGTTTGCTGGTGGCAGTTCGAAGCCACAAGGTTTTCAGTCTTTTACATATTTTTCATAAAACGTTAGTTGGTTGCCTGTCGAAGTTATGAATACATTCTTTAAACAGAGACAAAACTTATTCAAACGTTCGCAAGCGTGGGATTGTTACCGAAGGTAAACCTATATGTCTCATGTTCTCGCTTCTTGGTCTTGATTGGAAAGTTAAAAATTGTTTTCATCCTTAACAAGTGCTTCTAAAATTCTCAGGCAATTTGGAAAACGTTTGGCTGAACTTAGTTTTAATCCACGCCAATCTTCATTATCCTTAGACGCCTTCGGTCTCGTTTGATGTATCCTCACCCCTCTGTTCTTTGTCGAACGATAACCCAAGAAGACACCTATAATGTCGACTGTCCCAGTGTATTTCATCGCTATTTCTGAAAGAAATCGTCGTGTTTGCACCAATTTTGGCGTTTTACGAATTTTTTTTTAAATGTGGTAGATAAGTCGCAACCGCGACGATTGATACGAGAATGAACTTAAGTGGAAACTGATTGAAAACTTTCTTTTCAGGATAGCAAAATATGCAAAATATATTCACCAACATTATTCAAATATCTCATTTTTTCCGGTCGGTCATGATAGTCTTCAAATAAGACCAGTGAAAATATTGGGTAACATTGTAAGTTCGATCATTCGCAGTTTAAACCTGATGATAAACGAATGTTGTTTAGTAAAACAAAACATAGTACGTAATACACTCAAAAAGCAGAAATTTTGGCCTTTGGCCGCTAAGAAAAGAGGGAGAAAAGTAGAACTTGATAAGGATTTTATTTAATCTAAGACTATGGTTAATTTTTTCAGGAAAAACTACCCTAAACACTATGTTGAATAAAATATAAGGCGCAGGTGTTCTTCAGTATATGCACAATGTTATCTTCCGGCCTTGGTTGTTCGATAATTTGAAATTGGCGATAGACAAATGGAAACCGTTGAAACAAGAGAAATTTCTGAGCAATAAACTTTTTTACGGATGAAAAAAAAAGGCAAAGTTTGTAAAGGATTTCATAAATCTATTTTCCAAATCACAGAACATTGCACGTGACGATGCCAATGTTCTGGACAGTTTGTCAAATTGTGATTGTCTCATTTTGCGCGTTTGGAAGCTTATGTCGAAATTACATCTCAAAATATCCAATTAAATTTATAGTAAGGAGCGGTATTTGTTCCCACTTCTTCCTCTTGATAAGCACACCAATGTCAAGCTTCTTCGCGAAAACAAGAAAAACATTTATCTTCTTTGACACTCACCTCGTATTTAGGAATGAAGACCTTTTTATGGTACGTTTATGACAGTTTAAAATATTGTCTTATCAAGGTAATAATAAAAACCAGAAGTTGGAAGCTCTAAGTACGTCAGTAGATTTTGAATAACAGGCCATGTCATATGGCATCAATGGCGCTGATTTAAATGAAAACGTGATGTCTTTGACAGCGTACTCAATAAAAGCTGTCGAAACATGATTCAAGAAGCATCTATACATTGAAAGCAAGCTTTTTTCGCCTGATCAGTTTGATGTGCAGCTGAGCTTTTTCGACAAAATCAGTAAACACTTAAGGTTTAAGGAAATACAGCAAAAGAAAGAAAATAATAATTAAAGGAAACCATTCTCGCGTCTGAAGATCTTATTTTAGAGGTTTTCAAATGATGACAGAAGCTCAAGAAAATATACATTACCAAGCTCTACCGTAATTTCTCTTAAAGGGAATATCAATGACTATACCATTCTGCTATTAAGAACCGGGCCCCGTTTCTGCTATTTCTCTATAATAGAAGCGTAAAGCTTAATCACTGAATGTACTGTGAAGAAGAAAACCTGCAAACGGTGAATTTAAGTCTTATTTTTTAGCGATTTAGGAAAAATTTATTTCAGTCGAGTCTAATTTAAGTAAAGACTTCCCTTTTCAGTCACGCAACCTTGTTTCCCTTGCTAAAACTTCCGTTATTTTACAATGACGGAGAATTTAAAAAAAAACGCCTCTTTTCCTATCGCCAGCTGTTCATCGATCTAATAAGTACAACTGAATCTGCGAAGCTATTAGCTGAGGATCTCACAAAAGAATTAAGACGTGCATCAATGTAATGGTCAAGTCAAAAGCAATGAACTATGAAGGCGTCAACTTTCGATAGCATCGAGAAGTAAGTGAAAGATGGGTACCCACGATCTCTCGTTTAACAGCCATTTAAATGCATCAACAGATAACCGTAGTGCATCAACGATGCTCTGCTTAATTTAGATGCGTCTACTTTAGCAACGTTCCGCTTAATTTAGACCTAAACGATGAAAGTGTGCAGCTTTGTCGAGCGAAATTAAGACTTTCACTCAGAGGTTTTTGGAACAATCCAACAAACGTTTCATCCTCGTCAGTATCATTGGTAAGTACAAATGAATGTATCACTAAGGGTAGTCTTGGAGGGAAGGCTTGTGGTCACATTTTAAGTGCTAGATATTACCTGTTTGGTTTTGTGCTGCCCCACGTTTTTCCGTTTTGGTCTTGTTGAGTGTTTTCTAAAATTGTGTTATTCGTGTTTTGAAAGTAAAGATACTGAACTACATGTGGGCTTGGAAATTCTCAAGGACCCAACGCTTCATATAATTCAAAAGCAAGTAGGCAATCCTTTTAAAGAAAACGCTGTAATGCCAAATCGAGGTTGAAAAACAGAGCCATTGATTAAAAAGCTCAACTAAATTGGAAAACTGATGAAAACTGAACCAAAGCACAACAAAAAATCAAACGCATCTTCTGAAGAGCTATTTCCCCCAGATCTAAAGCTGCCGAAAACAACATGGGACTTTTTAAGGAAATTTTATTCATCACAAATTGAAAGTGTCCTCGTAGCACTATTGAGCACAATATTGAAATGGGCGGCAGAAAAAATGGGCGGCAAAGAGAAACATCATTCTTCATGAGAAATGATATGTTTGCATCGAAACAACATAAGACATGACCCCTAACAACGGATTGTGCTCCGCATGAAGTAACAAACTAGTTTGAATCCTACACTTGATTGAGTGCTTCTGAATTGCCAGTTCATTATGACGACGTTTCGCACAGAAGAACGAAAGAAAAGACTAAAAGGAGACAAAAAACATATAAAAAAAACCGCCCTTCTTGGCAAACGAAACCTAAATGATAAGTTACCATCTAGCATAAAGAGCGTTAAAAAACAGCATTAACAACCACAACAATGCTAGAGTGCATGGCTTTGATGATTTAATATAGATATTAAAACGATCTAAATGACTGCAGTAAATATGGAACAATGACAGAGGTATGGGGTTGCAGTAAATCATTTTTCTTCAAAAGTACGAATGGAGACTTGTGTGACGCCTGAACTGACAGCACCTTTTTTTTAAACAGACACCTACAGGGGCTTCATTAATTTTTTCTGCAGGAGGGCAACTGGTTTTCACAGGCGGGCAAAACTCTTTGAACTGAACTTCTTTATAAGATAAACTTTCCTCCAGACTGTCAAATCAGGTGGGCAAAGCCGTTCTCACAATCGGTCAATTTGCCCGGTGCCCAGGCCCCTTAAGGAAACCCCTGGGTCACCTATGCAGAGTACGAGCAGTTTGTTGTCTCTTATCTCAAATCATTCGATGAATTAAACTGTTTTTAATCAGAGGGAAAGATAATTCGCCGTTAATGTAAAAAGGTTCAAAACAGAGCTATTAGTAAAATGCATTTAGAACTTCTAAAGTAGAATGGCCAATTTAAAACTTAACAAGAAAGTTCTCATTTAGTCAACATAACCTCTAGCTTTGCTTGAGCAGAAAATCCCTCGACTGATCAGGCTATATACTTTCAGTCAACTCTTACAGAAATAGACGATATAGTGATACGGAAGTATGGATTACTTTCTTAGATAAGCAACTTATTTTCATTAATAATGCGCTCACAGTTCCATAAGGATTATGGAAAAAAATGAATTGGCCATTCGCAGCATTATCTTATGATGCAGTCGAACGTATATTAGCTTTTTAATTATATTTTGAATTGGTACATTATCCAACAGTACGAAAAGACACCACTCAGTTGTATCAATAAACACGAGACCAGCTTTGTCTTGAGCACACCGCAACTGATAGGGTTGAAGGATTCGCCTTATCGCGGTCAACAGAGCTGGACAAAACGTCACGAGCTTAGCATCTTGTGCTCCAGTATGCTCAGCTGCACTTTCATAAAAAAAAATTTACTCAGGTTCCTCAGAGATCATTTTCACAACATCGTTGCAAAAAAGCTACGATCCACAGTGAATGAAGGAGTAGTATATCATCATGCACTTTGGCAAAACTTAGACAATCCTTCATCTTAGTGACAAATTTCCCAGCCCAACTTGAATAATGGTAGCTAAGTTTATCCATAAAAGTAAAACTGACTTTCAACCACACATCCTGTCCTAAAAGACCAAGCCGTTTATGGTAACATCTTGAAATAAATAAGTTATAAACTTACGATAATATTAGTGCGGCCGCCTTGAAAGACCTTGGTAAAGATCTGAGGGAAGTCTGTAGAAAAATATTTGCTCCTTTTCGTGTGTCTATTAGCAACCTGGTTTGTTCCATAAACACCTTTTCAGTAATTATCACAAAGTTATCCGCAAAGTTATGGAAACTGCCTCCTGCGAAGTTTCATTGTGCTAGCGCATAAAAGCACTTTTTGAAAAAGGACATGCAGTATGCTTCAGGAACGTTAATGTAACGCAATTGATATTTTATGAAATATTCATTGCTTCCTAAATAGGATATGAAATGGGACAAGCCATGGCTAAATGGCAATTTTAGGTTATCGTTCCATGTAGCTTTCAGTAACCACAGCAATCTAGAAGCATCCTTGTGAGGGATTAGTAGTAATGGCCAGAGCATTGTCTGCCTTTGTGTAACTATGTGCCTCTGGGTTTAATTTAGGACTGACAAAGCATTAATGAATGACTTTAATGGGGGCGGATAAATTTTACGGCCAACGTTGTGGTATTAAATTAATCTATTATGAGCTTTTTCAAAGTGTTGCATTGAAGATCATTGGTGCGAAAAGACAATCAGAAGTTTAGTACTGCGGACTTCTTGTTTATCTACCCCTCAGCTAGATTCTTGAGCAAGGGTTTAGTCATAGATAATCGCCACAAATCCACTGTCAGGCTTACTGAGGTAAACTCCTTTTTATAACTATTGCAAGAAAACCTTTCCTCTCTTTAACACGGGCCAACCAATGCACGGAATGAATGTAAGTCGCATCAGAATACAGCCAGTTAATGATTGTGACAGGTTATTCAGATTTTGTTCTTAAAATGGATTCCCTGGACCAAAATTTCTATTCCCATTTTTTTTTGGACTTCATAAATCCTCCAACAAGGTTCTTGAAATCCTCTCTTACACTTATCACGATGGTATTCCTGTTGGCTGTGTTACTTCAGCACTGCACTGAAATTTCGTTCCAGTGGTCTTATGCCACTGACACCGTGTTGTTCGTAACGTTTTTGTTTTAATGTTGTTGTCACCCTTATTGGTTTTTGTCCACGGTATTGTATATATATATATATATTTTTTAAATTGGTCTACCTTAAAACAAAAATATAAACCTCTGATTTGCTCTAAAAATGAGATGTGTTATACGTAAGGGAAGTATAGCAGAAACTTAAGTAACTCTTTTACGTGTAATCGCAGTTATTTCTTTTGATTTAAAAAATATTTCAGTTACTTACCCAATGAAATGTTATGAATGTAAATTTTTTCTGAAATGTTGTGAATGTAAGAATGTTGCAGAATGTTTTTTCTGAATTCATTGGGTATGACTTTATTTTCCATGTTAATTTTACATGACCTTGAACCAAAGCCAAAGTATTGGAAAGGAGGAGACATTTGGATTACTTAATTTATCATATAAGGGGAAAAATTACTGAATTATGATTGGTCAAGACAGAGGGCAGTTTTTTCTTAATTTTTGTAATTGCCCCGGGCAAAATTACTTGAAAATGATTGGCTGAAAATCGCTTAGCAACGGCTGCCAAGGTATAGAAATTTGTTTGTTTTGTAACAATGGCGTCCCGTTTTGCGAGATCAGTAAAAAAACATTTTGCCCCTTATATTACAAACAAGTAATCACATGATTCCTCGTAAAATTAAGGATTAATATCACTTGTGTTTTCGGAAGTTGCAGAAATTGCCCGAGTCGCGCAGCGACGAGGGCAATTTCAGCAACTTCCGAAAACACAAGTGATATTAATCCTTAATTTTACTCGGCCCCATGCGATTACCTATACTAAGCCTTTATAACCGCATCATTTACATTTTTTCAGTTATAAATTCATGTCCTCCTGCAGGGCCGGGTTGTTCAAAAGTAGATTAAGATAACCCAGGGTTAGTGTGAAATTTTATTTCAGATCTGAAAGCTTTAAAAGAAAATTTAGCTTGATTCCATTTGTCTACAATTTGATGATTAAATGCCCAAAAAATAAATTGGGAAAATTATCCCAAAACGGCTTTTCATCGGAGAAATATAGAAACCTGGATTAAGATTTAACCCTAGGTTAGTGCTAATCGGCCTTTTAACAACTGGGCCCTGGTGACTAACGCAAGCACTTAAAACACGGAAATTCATTATCATGATATCAGAACTTTAAAAAACTCAGCATTCTTGTTACTTTTTTTTACCGTCATTTCCTTAAAACTATGTGTAATAACAAGTAAAAAGTTTCGAAAAAGCCACCTCCATGCTCATTTTCTTCTTTTCTTTTTTTTTTTTTTTTGCTATCGATATAAACAATGTTTTTTAAAGCTTTGCACAAGTAATACACCGAATCGAAATATGGCGTCCAATTTGAATTGCTATTGCTCTGGACTTACTAGCCTCTCTCACATTTGATAATCCTTTTGTGTTTTTCACATGAAGACGAGACTAGTAAGTCAAAAACAATGGTAATTCAAATTGGACGCCATATTTTGATTCGGTGAATTCATTTGATGAACGCGACAAATTATCGTTATAAAAACTCTGAGTCATTTCGGAAATTTCATTTTATACGGTTCATCAGATCTAATCCTCGTAACATAACTCTGCTACTACGCTCAAAAACGTTAATAAACTAATAGACTGGGGGAACAAGTCAACATGTACATATTCAATTAAAAAATCATCAGTCATGCAATTACTTTGAAATCAGACTGAACATATTTAAAGCAATATATGCAGACGAAAAGTTTTTCCTTTTATTCACGAAGTGCTATCACAATTTCGAGAAAGGCGAATTAAATTGCCGCAGAAATTATTATTAATTCTCAAATTTGACATCATTCAGTAGTATAAAACATGTTCATTAGCATAAAAATAAACAATCCACGTTTAGATCATGAAATTAGCGTCTGGATTTGTTCTCACTGCCTATTAAAAGTATTGACATTTTCAAGTCAGTTCCAGGGCTATATTTTGAGACGTATTAAATGCTCGGCAACCAAAGGTGTTTTTTTCACGTTTTTGCACAGAGATCCTACAGCATTCTTCCTCCTGATTTGTTTTTCACAAATCACAGAACTGATTTTCATTTTAGTTTTTCAACTTCTCGCATGCTCCTTTTTTAAGTTTTTTTAAGCTTATTTCGATAACGTTCTTTGGCTACTACGATTTTATTTTTCTTGCCGGTTCTAATCAGTTTTTTTTTATCAGTTTTCCATAAACAAATCATGCCAATAGTACCAGGATACAAATAGGTCAAAGGGGTTCGAGGGACCGTTTTTCAATATAACGATAACGTACTAACGTATTTTCTTTTATCCTAGGATTATTGCAACATGAATATATGGTAATCCTCTTAAAAGTGATCAATAATTCGGCTGCACTTTACCGTAAACCATCTTGTAATTAGGACAAAGTAGATGCCACTTGACTCAAAGTATATAAGTGTTTTCATTGTTTTCGTAAGCAATTAAGTCCGTTTCAATTACAGTGTATTTATGGATGCTTTCTGAACATTTCATTTTCCTATGGGGAATTGAAAATTATTCATCAAGACACCAATTCACACTGAATAACAGTTATCCAACCAGGTTCAACACTGAGGCAATTTAATCCTTCTTCTCATAGAATGCACGTCCAGTCGTTTGAAAGAAAACCAGTTCCTTGGAGATTTATTCTAGGATATTAAAGGTAAGAATTCCTCAAACATAAAAAAAGTTTCCATATTTTTTTGTTTTGTTTTTTGGCTTCCTTCAAGGGTAAAGGACTGGCCATACAACAAAACCTTATTTAATGAGGAACAAGTATTACTTTCACCATGATAGGAGAGAGTATGGAAAAGGTCCCCCTAGCAGGAACCCTGTACCTGGGTGATGCGAGGCGTTTGTCTGTAAACACTGTGCAGAACTAGTTAAATTTCGTTCCTAGTTTTATATTACTCGTGCTAAAAAGTCGATCGACGAACAATATACCATTCATTGCTACAAACAATTCAGTTTACACTTTTAAAGTAAAAACAATTACCAACTACATTAAATGCTATACATTTTTATGGGCATTACGCGAATCAGTTCAGCAAGAAAGAGTGACCTAATTTGAAACATAGTTAATTTCAGTGATCCTTGGAGCTTTTCAGTCGTTACAGTGAGCTATGGAAAAGATACCCAACGAACTTTGATCTGAATTAATCTTTTTTCGATATCACCTTAGTTGCCAACGGTAAATAACAAATTGCTACCAAACCGATACCATGTAAATTACCAATGTCGAAACTCATTAATTTAATTTCTTGACTAAATGAAAACAAGCGCCCTTTTCTCAGATCGCGTAATTTTTGAGAAATATTGCTGTCTTTTTTTCGAAAAGACCGGTAGAAGCTAATGGAATTTGAAATACATTATTCGTGAGATGGGTTGTCATGATGCTCTCATAATAGGCCAATTGTCGAATAATGGGAAAAAAGCTCATCAAACTTAATGGAACCAGTTTTCTTTTGCTCAAAAGTACGGAATAAAAAGACAACAATTGGTTAAAAATTTAATTTTGGGAGCCAGAGATACGTTTTGGAGTATTCTTACTGAGCTTTTTCTTCTGTAAACTATAGTGTATGAAAAATGTTCGCTAAAGAAGAGTAATTACTGTGAGAAGGTTACATTCTATCTGGCGGGGCAACTCGAATCTCGTTCAACCTTGCATTTTTTCCTCTGGCTTCATTTTCACAGCTACGTTTGTGGTTTACACTTATGATTGCGATGATTATTCTGCGGTTTGGATAAATGATCTTTAATTAATCTTTTCGATTTGATGATATGATGTTAGCCTTTAATATAAAGGTTGAAAACTGGAAAAAAGCATGCAATATGGTTTTAAAAGTTCCTGAGTCAGTTATCTCAATTCTTACAAGTTTAAACTCGAAAAATCAAGGGGCTTGCCACAATTCACACAGCTCGTGTGGCATACAAGGACGCCGACAAAATAAGCACCTGGGTTTTCGGTTCTTTAGCTAACGAAATATGTTTCGCTCCGACGAAGGGCTAAAGCTCGAAACGTCAGCTTTTGTAATCGTTACAGTGGCCAATTTACCACTTCAACTTTGTTGATATATCCAAATTATTTCGTTACTCCCACCGACGCAGCCTCAAACAGTTTCTCTCGAAACTATCAGCCTTTAACGAAATATGTCTCCACTAATATCAAATCCCCTCACGTTTCTCTCTGAACCACCGCCCTTTAGTTATTGAACGTCGGGTACGGGTGTTAATCAGTCGAATTAATGGCATAACATAGTAGCAGTTCGGTGACCTTGCAAGGTTTATTTTGCAAACGTTTCAAAATTCCAAACAAAGTCGCCAGACCGACTGGAAACCACCCTTGGATCAATATCAGATGTGGTGTATTAATAACCACATGTTATCAATATGTTAAAGTTATCTACACAACGTGTTCATGTCAAAATGCAGTGACCCGATTTAAGGGATATTCAAAGTGTCTAATAAAGGAACATGCAAGTGCCTTTAAGCTTACTGCGGTGAAGACTAAAAGCTCAGGACCTAAATACGTCAAATTATGATGAAGTATTAGGGTTTTTGTGTTTAGCGTAGGAACACCGTTAACAAGGTAAGGAGAAAAAGATAGTACATAACTATTTTGTCATGATTCGAAGCAAGCCATCACCGGTATGCCAAGGTCTTGTTTGTGATTTTCACTTTCGTCTGCAGTTTACATTTTTCCTGGGTTCGTTAGGGATTGAAATCTAAATTTAGTTCAAGTTCGTTTTTACATTGAAGCATGAAATCACCCAACTTTCTTCGCTAATCCCAAATAGTTGAGCTACGGGTTTCTATTGCAGAGGCCCACTAAAAGATAGCTTATCACAAATGCAAAGGTTCTCACATTGCGACGAACGCAATAGCGGATGATTCGAATTTTTCCACTTCACAGGTGTTCCCGCTCATTTTATCTCTTTATCTTTACAATTTATGGATCAAAATCGGCTCACACAATCATCGATAACAACAGTCTGACTCGCTTGACGTTCATGTAATTTTCTGTGCCCAACCTAGGAGTTGAGACGGTTTTTCTTTTTTTTTTTTATGTTCAGGTCATGTAAAGCAGTTAATCAGCATGACTCAAATTTAAGACCGGTCAAACCTGATGGACGAAAAGTCTAAAAAAATACGAGTAAAACATTAATATTCATCCAAATTGCAATTCTACGTGATTCAATATGACCTCGTTGTCGACTGGCATTTTCAAGTTTTCAGCAATTTTACGTGACCTCGAGTCACTCGGAGGATATCCCTAAAATAAATTCTTAAAAGAACCATGTCGTGAAAATGAAATTTCATTTGCCTATCTTTACGGGATGTCAATCTGTCCATACAAACTTAAATCAACAGAAAAATCTCACTTAAGTAAATAACAAGGAACAAATTTTTATTGTTTTCTGTGTTTCTTTCACCGTCTAAAAATTCCGAATAGCAAGCGTTTTTGCTTATGTATATTTCATTAATGTGGAGGATGCCTTTGTAGTCGGCTTTTCAATCAGGATATCGCTATTCGTGACTCAATCATTGTTTTGTACGTGATTTGAAACGAACACTTGTAATTTCTTTTTTTAGAGTTAAGGTTAAACGAGTTGAACTCACGTTGTGCTGAACTAATCCTTTTAAGTGGCAACAAGAGTGAAAAAAGGCCTCCAGTTCAAAAGTAATTACAAGGCAACGTAAACGAATAAATGAGTGACGTTTCATGCCAGAAACAATATTCAGACAAAAGAGAAACCACAATATAAAGCCACTCAAGGAAGCACACCTGTCGTTGCGTGACGCGTACGTGACGTCACAGAAGGCGGCGGAAATGACCCGCTTCAAGTGACGCACGTAAGGATTGACTAAAAAAAGAACCACGGTTGTTTGAAAACATATGCTTTAAGCAGATAAGTCAAGATTAAGGACTAACAAAATTGGCTCGTCCGTGTGTCACGAAGATTCTCGATTTTGAAGGAATAAAAATACAAAGTTCATTTAAGGGTTAAATTCTCAGCACCAGGCTTGATCAACGTGGAAAATCGATGTTCTGGGAGAGAGATGTTTCTCACGTGAATTTTGGTAAGTTTTTTCCTTGTTTCACTGAAGTCTGGCCTTAATTTGTTACTACTACGGCGAGATAAAAGGTTTAAAATTCTTGAAAAGCACCAAAAGTCAAAATTATAACGGTATTTAGCGGCGAGTTTATTTGAACTGAAAGCATTGTATTAAGAACTGATTAAGGGTAACTCTCACCACTGTTTACATAGGGTTCAATCTTGTATGCAATATTAATTGTAAATTCAAATTATGCCAAATATGGCTTATGTTGCAGGATTCTATTTTCAATGGCTAATTGAAGAAATGTTTGTCATATATCAGTCCATTCGTTACTCGTACTGAGCTTTTGTTTTGTCTCTTTGAACGATGAAATGGAAGTACCATAGTTTAGTTCAGTACGATTGCTGTTAATTGTACATTTTTTATCGTAATTAATTCGTCTTTGATTTTCCGAAGAAAAACAAAGATAAAGCTAATTATTTTAAAAAAAAATATATATATATATATATTCCATTTTCGTTCGTGCGGTTTATAGTTCATACCAAAGACATTACCGAAAAGCCATTTATACTTCAATTGCTGTTACACTTAGTTGTTCGAGAGTTCCCAACCGGAACCGGAAGCAAAAAACGGTCACGCAAACACAACACCACAAAATAATCCATTACCTTACCAAAGTAACATGTCAGTGTAAAGATAACAACGCAATATGGCTTTCACTTTTTAAAATAATTTATGTGTAATTTATAACTTAAAACGTCGTTTGTATTCCATTATCTTTACAGATGTTTTTCCTCCTTTCGATCATCAAATTGCTTGAGAACAAAACCGACTGCGTGACAAATCATCAAAACATGATTGAATCGACCCTTGTGAAACTTTGGATGAATGACTTTCTTTTCGTTTGCGAAAAAAAAATTGAAGTATCGATTGGCGTATGTAGGAGCTCCATTTCAAATAGCGAAGTTGTTTTTTTTTTTTTTCGCTCTAGTTTCTCATTTCAGTTTTTCTCACATGCAATATTCTTTATTCATTAATGAAAAGCATCCATTTTTTAATTTCAAAATTCAAAACGTTTTAATTCATTTTAAAGCAATATTTTACTTAAGCAGAAGACGATAGTGTTTCGTTTAATTGAGTTTGAAGGGCAAACCATTGATTTGATTCATTATAACAACATAACACCCTCAACCTTTAATTTCTTTTCTCGACTCCCCCTCCGTCACGTATCTACCACACCCTCCCTTAAAATTTTACCCTGTCATCGCTTAACTCACGCAATGTCGTAGACTATGAGTGACGTTTACATTCCAAGGATAGTATTTCATGTCGAGTGCCCAGACGATATTAGCTAAGGGACGTTTCATGAAGTTCAATGTGAAGGAAAAAGTGGGCTTGTGTCGCTTGAAAGCTCTGCGTATGGCTAATATCAGATAAACAGTTCATACTTGCCCACATACCTACATGGCCTTGATCATATATTTTTGTATCACTGAATTGCAACTGTAAACTATCAAAGTAGTTGGTATTCAGAACATTTTGCGTATGGTTCTTCTCCAAAAGATAGCAACCAAATATTCAACGCAAGAGTTTAAAAGATATCGAAAAAAACTGGCTGCCACTGTAAATCAATCAAGATTAAATTTACCTCCCTGATCCTTAGGAGTATAAAGAGCTTTGTAAAGAGACCTTGTTTTATAGTAAACGCTTCTGTAAAAGATGACCCTTCATGACTGAAAATTTTCTCAAATTGACATTAATTAGCGTTAATTTACTGGTTGGACAGGAGAGGTAAAAAGTGCATTCCCTGAATGCTAATTTCAAAATTTACTTATTTGAGCCAAACCGTACTTTGATCACCGGGACCTTGTGAACTTCTCGCCCCACTAGACCATAACTACAAGATAAATTGGTTTTAATCAACTGCGTCGATAATGTAAATTGTCCTCCGTAAACATTTTCTAAAGCTAACGTTTCAAACGATAGCGCTTTGTTACAGCGCCGAAATGCTGCAGCATCACAGTTTCTTTAGACACTTACCCTCTTTAGTCATTTGTCGCAACTACAATAAAACATTTGTTGGCGAGCAACCGAGGTATCGTTTTTTGGGAAAGGAGACTAGTTTGAGGGTACCTCTTGTTAAGAACTTGGAGACATCGAACCGAAAAGAGTGCTTTATTCCAGCAGTATTTGAACACAGATGATGTGGTTGACATGGTTGGTCTTTGGCAAATCACAACAAATATTAGCCTCACAAAGCGAATTACAAATTAATCCTAATTAACTGAGTTAATTCAGGGTGTAAAATAGAACTGAAACTGGTGGTTCACAATATTAACTAAGCAACATCTCAACAGGAAATGAAAACAAGTCGTGACAAAATTTAATTCAAAATTGATCTTAACTTAAAAATAGACCACTCAAAAGGAGCAAAGTTATGAAAAGTTCACGGCTGAGAAACTCTTAAGCATCGTGGTCAATTCTTCTAGAAAACAACAACAAAAAAAAACAGCTTCATACAATACGTCTGAGCTGGTTACTATTTCACAGGGCTCGAGTTCTAAGCTTTAGAATTCAGTCCCCGAAAAAAATAATATTTAAAAGTATAACTGCTGTTGTTCTTGAGAGCAGAATCGGTGAGCATTGTGAGGATCAAATGGCACCTACTCAGGGCACATGTCACCTCTGTACTTGATTATCATAATTAGACTAGAAAGCTCTTCGAGACGTTCGCGGTAACGACAGCCAGTAATAAACTACAAGATATCATTAGTACTGTACACTCAAGTTTAAGATATTGAAGTCAACGAATCTATATCAAAAGTGATTTTAGAAAAAAAGACATTTCCGAAACGTGGTCTGCTTCCAGTTCGCTGGTTTACAACAAAAGAAAACAATTCGAGGTTCAATGAACTGTGTTTCTAAAGATGACTTTGTCGCGGCTAACCGAAATTGGCCAATCAGTTCGCGGCAATTAGTGTCCACGCAATTTGCGGAGGACTATAGAATACATACCCCGGGGGCTCCAGTCAGCTGCTGGCAACAACGCCATCTGTTTGTGTTCTGACTAACCACTTTTGTCTGGCGTTCAAGGTCACTTGAAAGTTGAAAAAACCTCCCGAGCAACCAGAACGATTTGTTTGCTGTTGGGCGCATTGAGGTCGGAAAAGCTTCAAAACCTTGCCTTATAGGCAAATGTGGAACAAAAGGAAAAAGGTGGCCACGAAACAGTAGCCTAGGTAGGTTGTTATGTTAATCCAGGCTTTGTTAGCCAATCAGTCGCAGCAACTTCTGTGTATTTTGCTTTTCATGTTCAGAAACACTGCGGTAATTAATGTTCAATGTAAGTATCGTTAAAACAGCCGGTTCTTTAATAGCAACACGATGAATAACGATTATTGAGTTTGTCGTGCGGACCGTTCAATCAGCGAATAGTAAAAACAACTTAAAAACGCAAGCTGACAATGATTGCTCGGCCAAGCGGAGCGGTAAGCACAGATGAATTTTCATTTTTAATTAGTTCCGATAAAGAAAAATATCACTGCGCTTACGGAAATCATCGTAAGACTTTGTAAGTTATTTCGTTGAGGAAGTGTATGTTGTCAGACGGAACTAAAAGACAAACAAGACTATATCACGACCAAATTTTCAAGTACAACGAGCTGGAAACCTAGCTTCATGAAACTTAAATCAGCCTCTTCTAATTGTTCGTTTGCATTTTCAATGTAAGTACAAAACTTTGGAATAAATATTTCCGGCGACAAAACATCTTCCTAATCGCCTCTATACCTATTACTAACAACAATTTGCATAGTCCAAAAACACAGTTGGATTGACAGTTTACCACAAAAAGCGATTAACGAGCAATTTGGAAGGATATAAATGGCCGCCTTGAACTTCTAAGTTTACGCTTTACTGAGTTCTTTGTTCGCGAGGTACTGACCAATAATGACAGAAACAAATCAGTAGACACTTTGGAGCCTAATATTTATAGCCATCTAAGCGAGTCCGTGTGTCGGTAAAAAGTATTTCCAGTAAGGACTTTTACTGTGATGAAAATTCCTGAAATTTTACTTTTCTGTAAGTTCCATAAGACTGGAGGAAGTGTTAAGCAAAGTGGCACGATTTTTCAGCGACAGCGGAAAAATTGGTAAGCAGCAAGCTCAAGAACTTACGTCGAAAGCGTACGTATGTATCAACAACGCAGTTTGGCATTCAATTTGAATTACGATCGGCAATCTCAAATTCGGCGACCACTATAACACCACATTGCACAGCCTTGTCCCAGTCACTAATTTTACACTTGCAGCAGGTTTTAAGAAACCTGCCGAAGTTCATGCCACACAGTCAGTAACCAAGTTATCTGAAAGATCCTCTTGGTTACTGCACAAAAATATACACACTGAAACTGCACTTGCAGGGCTCGCCACTAACTCCTCAACTTAGTAGCCAAGCGGCTTATGACATCTTAGATGTTACGACAATTTTAGTTTGTTTACTGCCCAAACTGGCGAGTGGAAATCTAAAACCACTAGTCAAAGCTGAATTTCTACTATTCTGTGGCTAGTGGGCTACTGTTAGCGTCGAGCCCTGACTGTAAAATTTTGAACGTATGCAAGGTGCTAATCGTTATCCTTCTTTGAATTACGAGGTTAGTGCTGTCAGTCTCACAGTTCATCGCGCCGTCCAATTGGTTTTTTTTTAGTTTTGTAAGCAATGTCATCTACCAAATGTTATCCTAAAACTGAAAGAGAGGGAACAAATAACGCATGAAACATTGAAAGAAACGTTCGACAAATTGTGTCGGGTTCCGTAGTCTCATGAAACTACTCTCTCAAAATTGCTACCTATCCTTGGGAAATTAAACGTCTACGAGAGCGTACTCGAAAGAGCAACTGCGAACAGCTTTTGTAATCTCACACGGAAAGTGCCACAAAGCTTTACTTAGCTCTTACCACTCAAATAGCATTCTAATTAACGCAACAACGAACTTGACACACTTTCGGTTCCTCTCCTTCCACCAATTCTGTAAAATAAATCGGGCAAAATTATTTGGACGGTGAAATTCGATTATGTGACAGTTTTGCACTTGAAAAAAATGCTCATGCTTTTGAACTATTACCCAAGAGGCCAGCAATCAATATCGGTATTTGTAACAGGGCATGCCGTTGTTGTAAACAAAAAAACGTAAAAGAGTTAGTAACTTCACCAGATACAGAAACAATGAAAATATTGAGTCTTTCTGAAGTCGAGCGGCGAGCAAACAGGTTGAGACAATAACGTATTTTCATTTCTAAGGCTTTCCGCTTGAATCGATACACCTGCCTAAAAAGCTATTATTGTAATATGTTTGCCTGAATATCAATTGGTTTTTCTTTTTCATACTTTTGTGAATGTCGAATCTTACGTTAGTCAGGTGTCCTGCCACACTCTGAAACAAATAACTCTATTTTCAGTTTGAAACATCGACAACCGAGAACGTCATCTCGGTTGAGATTATTAAGTGCATTTGTAAACAAGCTTTAACCTCTTTCTTCAGCTTTGAGTGCATTTCTAAGCTATGAACAGAAAATTATATTTCTCCACGTTGTATCTGATACAACGTGGTATAACTGACACAACGGATTTTCTTTACGCCTGGCCCCCATGAAATTGATTCACAAGCATTCCAAAGCGAAATGCTATTAGCGCTACACCTCATGCTTCTTTGATTTAACTGTTGATCCCAAGGTCATAAGGTAACCATACCAAAATTGAAGAGCGGCTGCATAAACCAATATTTGCATATAACATAGACATCCTACTACGTTATATGCAATTTTTCGACTTTGCTTTTCTCTTTCTTATCAAGTAATAAATCTATCAACGCAACGAAACAAGATCATTGCCAAAGTTAAATCGAAACTGAAAATTTAATTTCACTAACAAAAGTGGCACTGGAAATATATATGAGAAAAAAGTAAACTGAGCCATCTTTCCTTCGTTGAAGATCCAACAAAAATGAGATTCCAAACTTCAAAGCATTCATATAAAAACATATGAAAATCTACAGAGTCACCTGACGCACCTTTACATGTTCCAACATCTCCTTAAATTATGAGCATACCCCCTACGTCGAACGTCTTGAGGTTTGAGTAAAAATATATTTTACAAACGTACTCTGAGAATGCGGCTTTATTGGACAAAACATTAAGTAGATTTTAACACCGTTTCAGGTATGGTAACTCTCAAACTGCAGACTTAGCTCAAGCAAACGAGCTCTTTAATACTTATATAGCACTTTGCCGTAATTTTTTCTTTAATCTTTTTCGTTCTATTTTGCATTTCTCCTTTGAATTTGTCTTATTTTATTGGTTACTGTCCATTTTGATCTCTTTTTCAGACCAAAATCATGCAAATCCAGCAACGCGTACCCAAAATTTATCGATCATATACCCTTTTTTTCGGTTGTATAACCATTCTCGACTTTTCTTCTTGCAAACAAAAGGGCAACTAAGTTAAGCATCCATTTTCTCCGAAGAGTCGGTTGAGAAATTGACTCAAAGTTCATCAGGGACGATTTACCACTCTGTTCCCATGACTAAACAGGACTCTACAATATCACTATAATTGATATTGTATGGACTTGAGTCTCTGTAATATTGAATACTTTCGTCTGCATAACACGAGTTTCATCTGTTTATCTCATGAAGTCATACCAAGTGTATCTAAGTGTAGGCTACTCAGCTTAGTCATGAAAGAGGAATCTAAACTGAGAGCGTTTTGAGATCATGATAGTTGCCATAATGGTCTTGCGCAATGAAACAAACAGACCACAGCGGAAAACAATCAATATTAACAGCAGCGGGGCACTCTTACTCGGAACCATTCAAGCCTTGTCTACCCTGAGATTTTTTTGCGAATAATGCCAATTGACATGGGTTTATTTATTCTGAGTCTTACTTTGCATGTTTCGTAAGATGAAATGTGGAAACCTCAAGCGATACAAACAACAAAAAGTACCCAATGAACGACGTATACGACATACAAATGCAACAAAAAGAAAATGAAAATTTCCATCTTTATAATCAATCAGCATCTACCGTGACGAAAATCATCAAAAAACATTTATCAATAAGGCTAAACATTAAGTACCTTTGTTGTGTGGAGGATTAGATAAGCTTTTAAAATCTATTCCCGTATATTTACGGTGTTTTAATCGATGAATAGATATAAGTGGAGGAAAACGAAACGAAGGAAACTTGTGGATACACCTACGATAACGAATGAATAGAACATCTTTCCTCTGAAACATTGAGCATTTGCCTCAAGATACAAGAAGCATTCTGTATTCATACCATTTTTTGGTTATTTACCAAGTTGAAACATCCAAAGTTATGTTTAACTTGTTTGTCGAATTTTTCTAATTGGGTGCTTCCACTGATGCGTTTTTTTTTTTGTTTTTTTTTTTTACCGAATTGAAAACAAAAGAAATGACTCAGCCTTGAAAACATACTTCAGATTAAAAACAAGATGAAGGAGTACAGAATCGCTGAATCATTCTTTGTAAGACCGGCATCTGGTGATATACGTCACGGCAAATGATTTTCAAGTATTCTTTAGAAGAACAGATGACAATTACTTCAACCAAAATCTTAAGAATGATCAAGACATATTTTGTTAACGAGTTGAACGTATATACAGTGTTAATATACGGTATTATAATTCACAGTTATCAAAATGAAGTCTAACCCTAATTACAGTTTTAGAAACTCATTAGACCTCGATAGTTCTCTTTAAGTAAGTGTTCTGAAGTTTACACTGGACATTTTACATAATTGTTTAGCACGAGTTACTTGTGGTTAAAAAGAAACTTTTGAAGTTGTTCACAAAAGGGTACATTCACAGCGACAAAACACGGTTTGGCTTAGTTGAAGATGGTTTAGGATCTGGACTGACAACAGCCCAGCTTTGTCTCATTACAAATGTAGCCGCACAGGAGGACCACCAAAGTTGCACTCCATAAAATTACGAAAGCCGCCTACAAACATAAAGCCCGTACATGTATATCGTCATTTCTCCTTCCACCTTTTCCTGCCAGAGGAAACAGGTGGTGACGCCCGCAGTGAAAAAAAAAATTGCCGATTAGAGAGTTAAATGTCAAATATACATTCAGGTTTCATGAAAAAAATAACAATAAAAAATAAAAAAAATATATATATTTTTTTTATTGAAATGAAAAGGGTGGTGTTAGGCAATGACTGCCTTCCATTCACATTTTCACATTTACAGAACAGAAGTATAAAAAATCCTTGAATGCTTGCAAGAACTGTGATGTGAAACACTTTCAAACGAATGTATGGTCCACCAGATACCTTCCCACATTCTAACACCAGCCGAAGCCAAAGAGACAGTTCTTTCAGCTCAATCTGTTCCTTATTTGGAAAATATAGATGTTGCAGTAAATATGATTTTATGTCAGTAACGATTATTTTAAATTTGTGTAATGTTTATGCTATGTGTGTATGGTCATGTGCCTGGAACAAAGAAGAAAAGAAATCCAACGAATTTGATATTACGTTCACTCAAAAACAACACATGTATACTCCAAAATAGTCTTCATTTTGTGTCAATAGCAAAACAATGTTTTTTGCAATGTTGTCAACGTTCGACATTTTATCACCATTACATTCAAAAGCGGCGAACAAAAAGCCCTTTACACATATATTGACTGTGTGACTTTCGAAAAAGCCATTCGAAAACGTTTTGATATTAAAAGACAACAACATGCAAATGAGGATAAGTCCGCTAAAATTTTGTATAACTGTAGACCATCGGAGTAAGCCAACTGCTCATAGGAGGCTGAGGTACAATAGCTGATTTTAAGGTTTGAAGCCGCATTTCAAACGATATGCAACAGAATTCCGACTTTAAAAAGCGTCTTTCGACTAGCGTGTTCATAATTCAAAGAACATGGAAAAATGGTGAAAGATCACTACTCTCAGGACAGCTCTTTAATTTCCTTTGTGGCACAATAATGAAATAATGCCAATATTGACAAATAAAAACGTAATTCAACTACTCAGTCCTTTTATACTGGTACTCAAGGAAACATGCTTGTTTTATTTATTTCACGTACAGCTTGCCGTTCCTGTCTCTTGTATCACTGCGAACTTATTAGTACATTTCACATTTCCGTGATTCTAACACGGATTTTTGGGAGATAAGAAAACGTTTCGAAGGAAATACTCGTGAGTTATATTGCTGGTGCCAAAACCTGACGTGCACGCCTACATGTTGAATCATCTAATAACAGTTTCCTAATGCTGTACACTATCTCATTATACTCACTCTGTTTGACAGATTATTCCCTGATAAAAATTGAAAATTGATTCACTCTAACCACATGTAAAGCCATAATTGCCGTAGATGAGAGCTCTTCAAAAGGATCTTTGTCTGGAATGAGGTGTGTTTCGGCTCTTATCATTGTGAAACCAATATCGCATTATGCCTAAAATAAACAGACCAGCACAACGTGTACCGTATTTTGCCTCCAGCACTTTCTGAACTGCTTACTGTGGTACGTATATCACATAATGCCTAAAATAAACAGACCAGAACAAGGTGTACTGTATTTTTCCCCCACATTTTCTAACCTGCTTACTGTGGTACGTATCATTTTACTTGTGGTTTGTATTACTATGGAAAATTGTTACAAAGAATAAGGACTACGAAATCGACAAAGGCAAGCAAATATCTCAGCTTTTCCTAATACTGTTGTTGATTTTTGCATGAGAGCGCTAATAGTTTATAAAATGTGTCGGAAACAGATCAGACGCAGATTAGGCCCCGAAGGCATCAATTACTTTCTTAGCACCACAAAAGATTTTACATGGTAAAAATCCACTACACGTTACAGCAAACTGAAACCACGCAAGGACTTATCGCCACGTGGAGTATTGCACCATGACGGGATATTAGCTTAATTAGCAGTAAAAATTACGATAAGAGAAAAAACACTAGAGACGATGATGACAGATGATGAAAAAGAGAATGAATTAACAGTTACATCCATGCAAAGCAAGGGCAGGTTTTCCAGGTTTCTGATTTGGCTATGATACTTTCAACAGAGCTTATCAGCTTGAATGTTCAAGTTAATACACCACCTATCTCGCATTTTCAGTCGCAGTAAAGACTAGCTTCAGTGGCTCGTGGTGGTAATTCAATCTTCTTTCGTCTGGTTTGCTGTTTTTAAAGTGTTATCGAGTTGGAATGTAAAAAGTGGTGTTTGGAGAATCATACATCTAACTCAAATATCGGTTACTAAAGTTTGTATATTGTTAAGGTAGCGTTATCGATTTCCTGTGGCGGGCTTACAACGGTACAGAAGGACGGGAAAAACGGATGATTATGAAAAAATAACAATTTAAAACTGATGACACGAAAATTGGGAAAAATAACGACGGACGATACAAATCGAAATCAGTTGATGAGCTTAGGTCGCATTGGCACACACACCGAGTGCGTAAATGCGCAGTCCTTTCCCGTTCTTTTTACTCTTTCAATGATTTGAACGTTTCAAACACATCGCGTGAGACTGAACGCGACAAACAAAAATAGAAATTGGGTAGCTGTGCTTTCATCACTTCGCGCTCTCGGCTCCCTCACTTAAACTCCCTTTTCTCGAGTCATTTAAAATGATAAGAAAAATAGAGATATTGTGAACGATGAAAACCAGATGCAAAATCAAGGTACAGACTGCCCAAACAACAAAATTCATTTCTTTGTAATAATACAATCATTGCCTGAGTACGACGTTTGTATCGTTTATTTTTTTCAAAATTTAAAACGTGTTAAACAAGAATATCACAAGTGTTGAGACGCTGCGCCAGAAATCAATATTTATCGATCAAATAATCTTCCTCAATTATGTAGTTGTTTCCAAACGTGTGTACGCGAGTACGAAAGGAGATTGTGAAAGAAAATCACTGTTGTCACTGCGTAACACAGCTTTCGTTCTCCTCGTGGTGATTAATAGAGAAAGTAAAATGCAATTGATAGAAAAACCATGTTTCAGTGAACGTGTACATGATAACAATGTAATCGGTCATCGTTTTAGAAAAGCTAAATATGTTAAAAACTTCACGTAAACGAAAATGCCCCAAATGCACACTTCTCGAGCTCTTCTGCATATCACTTGATGTTATTCTCCTATTTGCCCTGAAACTGTAACGAAGTCGTGTGGGAAGTGTAGCTCTTTTTTTGCGTGCAATTTTCAGTGATGTGTTTTAGATTAGTAAACTGTTTCTGATTTCTTGATTTCACGAAAGAAAAATAACTCTATATGTGAACGGATGTTTGAAAGTAAATTTTATGATGATTCTCCCAGGTTTGTGTTTGCTTAATCACGTCATGTACATCCATGCATAATCATAATGCACGGGTGAAAAGCTATCTGTTTATCAGCAGATTAACAGAAAGCAACGATAGTTCTATAGAAATACTCTCTTATGGAAATTTTGTCACACTTAAATTTCAAAATGGTACAAGCTCTTTGGCGTTAAGATAGAAGCTTAATCTTTTTGCAGCAGAACAAGAGAGGAAACTCTTCCGTTGCGACGCTCTATTAGAGTTTCTTAATTTATTCTGAATATCTTGGGCAGTAAATCCTTACAATGAACGAATATACTTTGAAAGACCGCCATAGAAAACCCGCTAAACGTACTTAATATGCGATAACCTATAACACCGTCCCATACAAATCACATATTTTCGCATTTAGTTTGTATTTCCTTCATAATTTGATTGTTTTGCACAATGTAACTCCGTTTGATCTACTTCGTATTTTGCCGATGTTTCGCTAAGTGTACGTTAAAACAAGGCGCTGCGAAATGAAAAGTGCGAAATCTCAACGACAGGAAGAAGTAGGACGTAAATCTGTTGGATTAAGCAGGATTGAATCATTTTGTGTCAAAGCTAAGCCGTAGGCTAAAGAAACAGGTGATAAAGCTTTCAATTGGAAGAAACAATGATACAATTCTTTATTTATTCCAATGCGAAACAAAAGACATTTAGCAATCGATGCAAAAACCAAAAGACAATTAGCAATTGATGTTAAAAACACTCTAGTTCAACACCAGTCGTGATAACTGAGTGATCCAAATTCTGCCGCCCGGCATCAATCTGTGGATTCGGCCACCCAAGAACAACTCTCTAAACGCTCAAGAGGAAAAAACATTCGAGGGTTGAAGAATTGAATAAGGTAAATATTGGCATAAAAACTATTTTTACTGTCCTTACGAGTGATTAGTTTGCATAATTCATTTAAGGGTACGAGCACTCTCTTCGATGTTTTTTCACTGATGAATTTTCAACTGCCCGGGTCCTTCGACCTTTTTATAGGAACTTGAATATTTCTCTCAATAAAACTTTACCAAAAAGCAGCGCGACAAATATCCTCCCTTAGAAATAACAAATCCCGAACAGAAATATTTATCTTGCATGCATAGAAAATCCAATAACCCACGCCTAGATGAGATTTTTAAACATCTTTTGTAAGTGGATATCTACGCCATGACATAGAAAAAAAAAAAAAAAAACGTGGCATAGAAAACTAATTGTGAGACTTGTTAATGAAAACAAACAACTGGATAGATTTTTCGGAACCGTAAGCTAGCAAAGCTAAAGCAAATCAGTCAATCGTTAAAAAATACTTGAAGTTGGAAAATAGCGCCTCTATGCTCAATAAAATTATATCTTTTACCACAACTTACAGCAAGAATTTGAAAAAGAGGTATATCAGTGGAACACAACCACTTTGAAATAATCTTTTTGTGCAAAAATCTGATACAATTCGTTGAGGAGTAGAAATTTTGCATCACGACATCAAAAGTCAAATTTAAATTATTCGATTGGTAATGGCTTGGTAGTATTATTTGATAAAGGAATGGTTAAAATTCACTGAAAATCAATAGGAAATTATGATTTTGAACACGAGTAAAATGAGGCACGTTTTTGAAAACGAACCATCAAGTGAAAATGCGAAAAACACGCATTCCGTACAAGTCCTCTGTGTTAGATTCGCAAAGCCTTTTGAGAAAAAAAAAAGAATTATTGAGAGCAAAATTATTAAACTTTACGAAAAATAAAAATCAAAGTAAAATTTAGGTGGAACGCTACATCAATAGAAAACCCATTTTCGTCGCTTACAAACTTTTGATATCCTTTTACACCCATTTTTTGTAATCGCTTTAAAACCTGTTTAAAATCTATTGTTATTACTTCAACTAATGCAAGTTTGACTGGCACACAATAAATTTCGAAGAAAAGTTCGGACACTTTTATAACAAGATGTATTTGAGATTTCAATCTTTATCAGCAGGAAACTATTGTTGGTACTGTTTCATTAAAGGCTGATGTTCCCGCAGAAACATCCTGATAAGGGAAATGTAAAAGGTCTATAAGAGCCCTGCGGCTAAACAACTGTCAAAGTTTCGAGCTTGCGCCACATGCACAGTCAGTGGCGTCTCACTCGGAGATATATCTGTACTTTATGTTCTTTATCTTCATTTATTCTTTTTATTATCACGTTATTGTTCTTGTCATTAAGACGCATTGAAGAAGGGAAAGTCTGTGGCTGAAATCTGAACTGTTAGTCGTGTCCTCACCCGCCAGATGATCTAAGACTCCCAGAATTTCTTCCATAAAACTCTTTTTTATGACTAACACCTAATGGTCCATAAAAAACGATGACAGCTGATATTCAAAGCACCCTTTCGAGAGCCTCACCACAAAGCAATTGAACAGTATAAATGACGGCGCTGGGAAACTAGAAAGGTCACAAACAAGAGCCCTTGTTTGAATCATGAAATGACCTTCCCACGCTACAATTAGCTCATCTAAACGCACGAGAAGACATTTTTTAATCGGACAAATTAATAAATTAAGCCGCTGCACCCTCAAGGGAACAAGCGATTTCTTTTTAGAGACATTTTAGTTTTGGGAGAAGAATGTCCGAGCTAGGATCTTTAAAATCGAAAGTGACGAAATCATGATGGTTATTGTTTTTAAATAATGACGATTTTTTTTTTTCAATCAAAACGTCTGTGATTTTTTATTTCTTCTCCTGGCAGGAGACCCGACAGGCCACAGGAAGAAAACATCAATTTGCACCAGAAGCAGCAGGTGTTTCATCACACGAATCACCGAGTTTCACAGAATTACTAACTTTTTGCAGTCGCGTCAAGTTTCTTCTTGAACAAAGTAATTCTGGATATCTTTTAAATTCAATGTCCAGGAGAGGGACACGAAAATCAGACTGACGGTATTAGCTGCATTTGAACTGTGTAACACAATTGATTGTGACCAAGTAAAAGGTGCAAAAGCAGTTGTCGAGCATCAATACCCAAACATATCAAGAAAAGCGGGTGAGTTAACTTTGAGGATTCAGTTCAACACAAACAACTGGTCGCTTCAGTTTGGAAGAGCCGAGTGAGCAACCTCCCCTTGGTGTTGAAAGCTAACTTCAACATGAATAACACAACAAATGACGAAACTGGACCGGGAAACAGTACTGGACAAGAGAACGAGTTGCAGAAAAATCTTTTCACGGCATTTTACGTGATCGTATTGTTCTTCACAGTGGTGGGAAACACCCTAGTATGTTTAGCCATCTATATCGACCAACGGCTGCGTAGCCCGACCAACTGGTTCATTGCGTCGCTGGCTGTCAGTGACTTGTTTTACGGGCTCGCGGGACTGCCGTTTCGAATTGTGGTGAATGTGACTGTCTTATCGAATCTCAGCTTGTGTTATCTTTGGATCTGGATGGACATGGTGTGTACCGCAGCCTCCATAGCTAACTTAGCCGTCATATCAGTGGATAGATACTTGAAAATAACCAAACCCTTCAGTTACCATAGAAATATGACAAAAAAACGTTCGTTACTGGCTATAGGCGGCGTGTGGCTGTATGCGCCCATATTGGCCACGTTTGCTATAATCAAATGGCCCGGAACCAGAGGAGTAACATTAGACGTTCCGCACGGCCTCTGCTCCAATGACAACAAAGTATTTTACACTATGGCCATCATAGTTGCTTTCCTGTCGCCCCTCACTGTGTTGATCGTCAGTTACAGTTTAATTTTCCGCACAGCATTGAAGCATTTCAACAAAATGAAGGACATGATCGCGGGCTCGAGCAGTAAAGAGGACAGGCGAAAGCAAAGAAGCATCGTTCGCGACTTCAAAGCCACCAAAACACTTGCCATTGTACTAGGTACATTCACAGTATGCTGGGCTCCCTTTTTCATTATGTTCACCATTTCTAACTACAATGAGGACTTTCTGGATCACTTTCCACCTAAGGTGCAAAAAGCAATCTATTACCTGTTCTTCTTCATATTACCGAATCTAAACAGCGCTTGTAACCCTGTCATTTATGCCTACTTCAACGTCGAATACCGCCGGGCTTTTAGAAAGATTATGTGTTTTTCTTGCGAAGATTCAAGCGGAGACTACGCATCTAGGAGGAGAAAAAGCTCATTAACGAGTTTCTTCCAAGCTAACTTGACAAGACGTGGGAGTCCCCAGGGTTACATGGCAGACGACAAGAATCACAATGATAGGAAGTCTTTTCTCAGCGGAATGACTGACACGACACACGTGTAAAGGACTTAAGGGGAGTTTCTTCAAATGAGACAAAAGATATGACGAGGCCACGCAGTGGAGAACTTTAAGAACGAAAACACTACGAACGTTCTCAGACATTACTTTAGCCGTTAAGCTTATTGTGTCACAAACAAATCATGTAACAGGAAAAATTTACAGCATGCATTCCCTTTTATTAATCGATAGCTAAAAGGCGGCGCGTAACGATTGCATTAAACGCTTGCTAGCAAGTAATCATTTCTAGTAAGCTGCTAAACACCTGAAAACTCGAGAAAAACATTTCGTCTAAGTGTACAGCAGCCAAGTCTTTTCCCTGAAAATAAAGAGTTTTTCTTTGCACCCCCAGCCTCGCAGCGAAACGAATTTAAAAGAGCGAAATTAACAACGTCCGCAAACCTTTGTGATGTGGGTGGGAAATTGTGATTTACCATAATGAGGATAATTCGTCACGGAGATCTTGCGACAGTGATGTAAATGTAATACGTGAAATAAATTAAAAGTCTTAGAAGCAGAGCTCACGTTAAGCCAATGATTTTTTAATCAGAGAAACGCTTTTAATCGTTCCAGCCGAGTTAACTTTCTCACTCACTAAAAAATTAAGTTTCTAGATGTATATCTTTACCTGACATATCCTAAAAATCTTGCAAAGAAATCTCGTTCACATACTGAAACTCGCTCGTAGAGACAAAAGCATGTTACCGAGGTTTGCTCGAATATCATATCTTTCAGTTTTTAATAACATGATTATGTACATAATGAGAGGGCTGCACAGAATATTAGGATCTTGACCAATCTTCATAGAAAAACAATCATTAAAATATTGGAAATTACCCGTGTTCGTCTCTTCTTTATAATGATGTTGAACACTGAATTTAACACTGTTCAGCCACTCCTTTTCCATTTTGTTATCTTACACCATTCAAAAACTCATAATTCCTTTTCTTTATAAAGGCAAAAAATCTCTTTTTCTGCCCCCCCTTCCCTTCCCCCAAGATAGAAAAAAAGTCCATTTTGATGTTATTGTTTTTTCATTGTTTTATGTTGGTTTGTTTGTCTTTTTACATCAGGACTGCATATTACACAGGCAATTTGAACACTGTGACAGAGGCTACTTCTGCATGCTCTTTCGAATTTTAAATGAATATGCTGTTTTGAATATGACTATGCTCTTTTGAATTTTAAATGACAATATGCTCTTTTGAATTTTAAATGACAAGCTGATTTATACAAGTATTGTATGATCTATTAAAGGACAGATGAATATGTTGTAGTTAACATCACCATTAACAACATCTTACTTTGTAATCTTGTAAAACAAATAGATCCCATGTTGCTGTCAGTAGCATATCATGTCAGTGTCTGGCTGCGTGTTGTGTGCCATGTTTTCTTGCCACACTTAAACATTGTATGTGATCTACTACCAAACAACGCATATAAATCAATTATTTTTATAAATAAAATGCTTTTTAGTTCGCCTGAAAATAAAAAAAAAATTAATGCAGTACTATTAACAGAAATAATTAACTCGCATATAGACCGCTTTTCGAATGAGCGTCAAACAATAAAACCAAAACTAAAGTAATCACGAAAAACACCAATTATTTTTTCATGAATTCATGCACTTGTTTTTTTTTTTTTTTTCTATGGCCAAAAGGCATCCTTCTAGAAAGAACTCATTAATGATTTATTTCTTTTTAATTTCAATTTTGCAAGTATTGATGTCAATCCTAAGGTAACAACACAAAAAGTAAATAACTGCAATCTCATGTCAAGAAACATGAAACTAGTAAAACGAGCTCTCTGGAGGGCAAGTCTAACCCTTGAACTTTGAAATTCTTTTTCCTTGAGGGAAACCACAAACCCTTGACCTGCTTTCAAACTAAAATTTTCTATAAATGAAGCAGTAAGCTATTTCATTGAAATATTTCTTCCATTCCTACTCTTATATTGTGAGGGTTAAACATTGTCAAAATCATTCAGCCCAGATCTATTGATCTGGTTTCCATCAGAACAGCTGTAATGAACAGTTTCAGCTTTGAAAGACAGTGATTGTCTAATTTTATCTCACTCATTTTATATTTATCTGCTTGCCACGCTTGTAAGATATCAGGAAGAAAATGAAAATTTATGTGTGCAAGTATAAAGCTGATATGCATAAAAGACAATTTAAGAAAAGCTGTGGCAGTTCTCATGGGGTTGGGAACACTTGTGCTAATATTTTATCAGCTATGAGACATGCCAAGTTCAGGGTGCGAGAACAGGGTTGTTTAAAAGGAGTTAAGCCTAAGAGCTTGGGATAAAATGAGTCACTCAGTCAGGTATAAAACATATTTATACCTGCAAATATTAAGTCTATTGTTTCCACAAATGATCCACATACACCTGCCCTGCAGGTACTGTATATGTAACAGCTGTGTTTTGAGCTGTCCAAAGAAACAATTGCAAAAGTGATCAAGTATCGCAAGAATGCTCACATGAACTCAATTCACCAGAGGGATTACATTTTCTAGTTAAAAAAGTGAAGCATTAAAACACACTTATTTAGCCTAGACTCTGTTTCCCTTAATCCAAGAAATTAGAATTCAAACTTTTTTCAAGGGAGGATACCCCTGAAGTGTCTATTGGTTACTGATAATGGTCCTTGTTCAAACCCCATAATTTTCTCTAGAGAAGTGAATTTTTCGTTGTGATGAAATTTTGTGGGCCGAGGCCAGGAACGTGTTCGATAATTGAGTCAGTTTGCTAGACATAACGTCTCGTAGTCACGTTCGACGCACTAAAAACTACTATAAAACGAATACAAGAATTGTAAAAACGTGTAAAATGGTATATAAAAAGTCACTTGTAAAAATGTAGCGGAATTCCAAATCGATTTCGATCAATTACGATCCTCATCAGTAGTACTCCGCCATGTTTAAAATACTATTTTAAACATGGCGGAGTACTACTGATGAGGATCGTAATTGATCGAAATCGATTTGGAATTCCGCTACATTTTTACAAGTGACTTTTTATATACCATTTTACACGTTTTTACAATTCTTGTATTCGTTTTATAGTAGTTTTTAGTGCGTCGAACGTGACTACGAGACGTTATGTCTAGCAAACTGACTCAAGTGAATTTTTCCACTCCTAAAAAAAGCAGTATACTACATCTTCCTAATAAGATCTTCTCAATGTGCAGTCACCGATGAAAACTGCAAAATAGGTAGGCCTTTTTAATTCATTCACACCGCTTACTGTACATCTCTCCCTTTTAAACATGATTAGAATACCAGAACTGACTAAGCTAAATCTCAGACTCCCAAGTGTCAAGAGGAATTGGGATAAACAACAAACAGCATTTCATGCTTTCAAGGATTTTAACTCTCTTGGCCAAGCGATCAGGCAATCCGTTAATCTTGATATTTTTAAACGTAATCTTTTAAATTTGTGAATTTTATACCATGTAATTTTTAAATCTGTCATCCAAATGAATTAACGTTAATGTTTTGTTTCCTTTACATATTTTTCTTCATATTTTAATTTCAATGTGCGAATTGTTTTTTGTATTTTGCATATATTTTTTTTTTTGGAGATCCTTTTTGAAAACCATATTTTATGAGAAAAAGTCATCTCAAGAAAGATTATCATTATTAGGTGCAAATAAGAGGAGGCATACATGTACAATATAAACTGAGCCCACCCAGTCTTAAGCAAAGCTTTTATAAACTACATAGGTAAGTATTTGTGTATCTCGTACTACATGGCTGGTTAGACTATTTTCCTCTTAAATTACAGCTACGATAAGGCTCTCAGCGCCTTGCCCATTTTACGCTACCTTCGAAAATTTATAAAAATTTCATTGTGGAAAGTAATTTCTTGATCTATTAAATTCCATTTGCTGCGTACCACCGACAAGAGCTCCTTCTTCGCCATCAAAAATTAAACTTCAAGCATATAACGCTAAAGAGAATAACACGGCTTAATTGCTGCAAAATATCGTGAAAAAAAAAGTTTCCTAGTTGCAGCATTTAGCACTCTGTTCAAGCCGCCTCATTTGATGTCTCTCCTTGAACAAATACAATGTTAAAGGCATGCTTTTTCATGTATAACTTCGATTCTAAGAGTGAATTATTTATCACTTACACCTATAAAAGAGACAACCTCTTGCCAGATTTGTCATCCTCTCCGCTTTGTTTTTCTCTTTCAAGATTCCCGCCAATCCTTCGAGGGGCGCCAATTGTTTTCTTTTTATACAAAATACTGTACGAGATACAATGAAATATATGAAGTTCATATATTTTGTACTGCGGTATTAGATACATATGCACGATCCTCGCGATCGTATATATGTATCATACATATGATACATATAAGATCATACATATGCATGAACCTCGCGATACATATGCACAATCCTATTTAAGCAATAGCGAAAATCAGACCTGAAAAAAATCAGGCCTGTACGGGATTCGAACCACTGACCTGTGCGATACTGGTGCAGCGCTCTACCAATTGAGGTAACAAGCCAACTGTGAGCAGGCTGTTAAGTTGATTCGTAATAAACCCGTGAAAGTGATAAATGAGATATAATGAAATATATGAAGTTCATATATTTTGTACTGCGGTATTAGATACATATGCACGATCCTCGCAGTAGATAGCGCCATTTAAGCAATAGCGAAAATCAGACCTGAAAAAAATCAGGCCTGTACGGGATTCGAACCACTGACCTCTGCGATACTTGTGCAGCGCTCTACCAATTGAGCTAACAAGCTGAAAAGTCAAGTCTGATTTTCGCTATTGCTTAAATAGCGCTATCTACTGCGAGGATCGTGCATATGTATCTAATACCGCTGTACAAAGTATATGAACTTCATATATTTCATTGTATCTCATTTATCACTTTCACGGGTTTATTACGAATCAACTTAATGGCCTGCTCCCAGTTGGCTTGTTAGCTCAATTGGTAGAGCGCTGCACTAGTATCGCAGAGGTCAGTGGTTCGAATCCCGTACAGGCCTAATTTTTTTCAGGTCTGATTTTCGCTATTGCTTAAATAGCGCTAGCTACTGCGAGGATCGTGCATATGTAAAAAAACTGTATGCACAATGAAACATGTGGTTACACAGAAACGCTGGCCGCTGCTTAATTTATCAAGTGGAAAGTGAGATTAAAACGAAGCAAACGGAGAGAGAAAAAGGTAACCAAAGGGAAACCAACGTCCCAGGGTACTGCTTCTGCAGTCGAGTTGCAAGGTCGTCATGGAAACAACTGATAGTACCCAGGACTTGCGCAAAGAGGTAGAAAATCCCGGATATACACGCGCGCTAGTCACGACCGTCGCCTCGTCGACAAATGTAAATTTACGATTGGTAAATTGTGTTGTTTGTCATAACGTTTGCTTCGCAAAACAGGGTCATATTTTTCCTTCAATGCGCAAAGGCAGACTAACTTGCAAGTATTCGGCCTCAACGACTGTGGTTTTCAGGGTCTCGGACAGGGTATGCAATTTTACTATTTAGCCTCTTGAAAACGGTCTTTGAACAGGGTGTTAAAGGGGCACAGTTTTCATGTATAGTACAAACAAATTTTTATTTTTTACTCCAGTTATCAACACTCTGAGGCCTCTGAGAATGATAAGCCATAGTTAATACAATGTACACATGGTAACTAGGTAATAAAATGAGCAGATTTTCAAGTCTGACACAGTCAGGGTTTGAAACTTGTCAGGACAACCACACCCATACGTCCCTTGACTACCCCAACCCCACATTCCTTGGGGATGGGTTGAAGTGGCAACTCCAAAAATTAAAATAGAAGAGAAAATCAGGTAAGTGGTATTTTACAGTCGGAGAGGCGCAGTAATTTCGTCAGGATTTGGACGGTTTAGGGCCCTCCAGAGTCATACTTTTGTCTGTGCCTTTGCTTTTGTTCAGCTCCCCCAAATCGGTTGTCTCCCCTTCATTCAGAGGTTCGCATAGCTACAAGAAACACAAATATTCGATCACTTACTTGGAAGATATAACTGCATTGAAAATATTCGAACATCAGGCCCATCTGTAACATAGGTTCTATAATGCTTTGACAAGCGAACAAAATCTCTTCCAACATGTCCAAATTCTAGGCAACAATATTGGTAACCCGTCAATTTGCTCACACGAAGAGTGAACTCGTCCACACTCAACAGGCTAATCGGACAACGGGGACGCGTGTTTTAAACACCTTAAAGAAAACAGAGGTAACTAACCAAAAAAAAAAACAAAAACAAAAACAAAAAAAAAGAAAAAAACAGAGCAGCTTCTTTACCTTCTTGAGGGCGTCGTTAAATTTTTCACTGTCATCAATAAACTTTCCTTTCTTGCTCTCAAACTTTTCTTCGATTTGCTGCAACTCACTTTCCAGCTTTTTCTACTCAAGAAATAATTATAGTGTAAAGGTTACCAGCCGATTTAACAGTTTCAATTTAGTTAAAAATTTATATTATCTAAAGGAAATCGTTGTTAAGAAAATAACTTAGCTTGGGTACCATAACTAGAAAAAAAATTGCAGCTTAAGGCAAGCGTTGCTGCAAAGTGAGAAAATGTTTGAGTAATATTGCATCGGAGGAGGAAAGGCAAAGAGAACACAGTTCCCATAAGCTAATCACTTTAGTTTTTATTCTGGCTCAGCAAAAGGCTTACCTCTAGCAATACAAAACTTACATTCTATTGTACACAATCTCTTAAATTGCTACGTGAAGTCTCCGCATTCTGCAAAGAGCACGTGACCTACCTGATGCGCTATGAGTGACTGAACTTGACGCTTGAGGACTCCCAGCCGGGACTTGGTCACAACTAAAGTAAACAACAACACAAAAATTGAGGAACAGGTCTTGTAGATTATGATGAGAAACTATTACGACACTCCAAAACTGATATCATTGACCACCATAGGTGTCAACAATGCAAAAAAACGAATTATAAAACAAAAAACTGTCAAAGGCTTAAATTAGTACGGTTAACAAATCACTACTAACCGCAAAACTGTGCAAAAATTCTACAAAAAAAGTCTTAGTATCCCTGCTAATTTCTTTACAATCTGACCTGTCCGTACATCCCTGACCACTGTGTCGCTGAATATTTCCGACATCAACTTATGATTTCGGTGAAAACGAGCTGCGGAAATGTGTTTGACAGAGAAGGCGTCATCTTCCTCTGAGAACAGAGAGAGGCAAAGGTGAAGTCTTTCAGAAGTGAACAGGCCATGTTACTTTGCCAGGAAGAAGCCTGTCCAGGCTTTCCTCACTTGCAACATGTCAAGAAGTGTTATCAGCTAATTCACCGACTCTCTCCCCCACGCCCCCCCCCCCCCCCACCTCCATCCCCACCGAAAAAATGAGATCATAGCCTATAACGAGTGGCCCCCTGTCCCATCCCTGAGATTTTTGGTCAAGTATCCCTGACACTTCGCGGGATGGACAGCGCTTGATAAGGTTCCACCCCAACGAAAGGAAAACATGCCCCACAACAAACACTAACAAAACTTGAAGCTAATCTAAAAACAAAAAAAAGAACTTTTGTAAGGAGAAGTTCCAAAATTAATTCAAAGAAAGATGAAAGAAAAAAATTTGTAGGTAACACAATTAAACACTTAGCACTGCAATCAAATATGAATATTTTCTAGCAATTTCTAGCCCGAAAATGTGCCTCAAGCCCAACTGATCACTACCTACCATCATCATCGTCAACAGGCTGAATGCCAAATCTTGCTTCATCCATTTTCTGACCAACAAACAAAGTTATAAGTTTATAATATACAATTTCTTTTCAAAGCAATAGATTATTTGTGTTTCCAACATCTAATCGTGAAGAGCAAGTGAGAAATGTGAAACTGCCCGGAGAGTAAATGAAATGAGCTCACTCATCAAGTTAAGATAGATGTCAATAATTTTAAGACAAGCATGGAGCAAAGAAAAAAAAAATATGAGTTCCCACACAGAGATCTCACCGACGAACCAGACGGTTGCTACATGTATAATGGCCAACACATTCACATATGAGTCTAGCTATAGGCACAAGATGAGAACCTTATTCAAGCATCGTAAACATTTTAAAGCCTTATGACTGTTACTGTGCAACATTTCAAAACACACCCAGGTAGCCTACCACAGTACGTATTAAATTCATGGTTGCAAGTACATGTATGTCATGACAAAAAAAAACTTACCCCAAAAGGCATAGAACCCATCATGGCTCTCTCCATGGCTTGCTGCTCTTGGAGAGCAGCTTGTGCTGTAAGACATCACAAAATGAAGTTTACAATAAAATACTACAGGCGTCTTTTTAACACAATTAACTGATTGACCCTTATTCTCCATGTAGCTTCCTCTCAGTTTATAAAAACGATCAATCATCAGGATTTTTTTTGCTTGAATAATTCATCTCATAATATAACCCCTTTCAACAACCTGGTCTGAGTTCAAACCACTTTAAACAGTATTGTATCAACAATTACCTCTTCCCTTGGCCACAATCCATGCTTGATAAGCTGGAGAGTTGTGGTAAGCCTTCATTGCTTCATTATACTCTTGCTATGAGAATGGAAAAAAGAAGAAACACTCTTTACACAGTTGAAATCAAAAGATCACTGTCACTTACTTGACAGAACTGGCAAAAAATACCAACTGTACATGTAAATGAAGTAGTTTGCTTGCTTCGCAGTCTAATTTCAGAGTTATAAACACATTGTTTTCCAGTTTAAAAGATTGTTGTCCTCTTTTTCATGACATGGTACCAAACAAATATCACCTTTTCATCTTTGTTTGAAGCAACAGAAAGTCTTAGGTTACCTTTTCCACTTCATATTCATCCAAATGTTCCTACAAAGAAAAGAATATTGCCATATTTAGGTCTTTTCAATACTGAGTAAAAGAAGAGGAAATTGTCATTGCCATGAACCTTCTGTATCATCACAGACCTAACCATTTGCTGCTTTGCCGTCAGCTTCAATTACATTTATCCACTTTAGCTTGTGAAAAACATAGCATTACATATCATAAAGGGATTGGAATGCTTACTTTCTTACTACTACAACAAACATATGAAACATATGTGTGAACTGCGGTTATGAGACGTATATGAGAACGATCCTTCGCAGTAAAGCACTATTTGAGCAATAGTGAAAATCAGACCTGAAAAAAATTTCAGGCCTGTACGGGATTCGAACCACTGACCTCTGCGATACTAGTGCAGCGCTCTACCAATTGAGCTAACAAGCCAACTTGGGAGCAGGCCATCAAATTAATTCGATATAAACCCTGGCCTGCTCCCAGTTGGCTTGTTAGCTCAATTGGTAGAGCGCTGCACTAGTATTGCAGAGGTCAGTGGTTCGAATCCTGTACAGGCCTGAAATTTTTTTCAGGTCTGATTTTCACTATTGCACAAATAGTGCTTTACTGCGAAGGATCGTGCTCATATACGTCTCATAACCGCAGTTCACACATATGTTTCATATGTTTGTTGTTGTTTGATTTATCATCTACAGGTTTATGTCGAATTAATTTGATGGCCTGCTCCCAGTTGGCTTGTTAGCTCAATTGGTAGAGCGCTGCACTAGTATCGCAGAGGTCAGTGGTTCGAATCCCGTACAGGCCTGAAATTTTTTTCAGGTCTGATTTTCACTATTGCTCAAATAGTGCTTTACTGCGAAGGATCGTTCTCATATACATATTTCTTACTACTACTGCTTTAGAGAGACTGCTGCAAGGTACTGCTGAAATTTTTCATTAGCATTGCAATATTCTCATTTACATTCCATTTGTGACAAAGTGCTTTTACAGAGCATTGCAATACCCCCAATTATTACACGACTCGGGCAGTCAGAGGGCCAATAACTAAAATCAACCAATCAAAATGCTCTATTGCTGGTCCAATATTCTTTAAGTATTGGACTGGGCACTGTTCCAAATGGTCCCGAATGATACTGCACTTGTGTCCCTTTGAACTTAAGTCGTATAATAAATCTCTTATTAATCAAGCTTGCTCGGGACCGTACTGGAAGAATATCGGCCCTCGGTCTTTTTTGTACGGACCTCACTGCGATCCGTCTGTACTGTCAAGACCTCGGGTTGATATTCTCCCAGTACAGCCCTGGCGCTTGGTTAGTAAGATATGTATAACAACCAAAATACACAGGCTTTCTTTTCTCACAATGATAACTCTCAGCTAATCTCACTGGCCACCTTTTGACCGACACCCTCTGCTATAACAAAAATCCAGACTGAACAAACTTTGAAAAACTCTCAGATTTCAAACTTCTCCCAAAGGCCAACAAGATTTCAAGATCAGATAAAAATATTTACAAGATCTAAGATTCTCAAGGTACAATTTACCACCCCTCCTGTTGTGCCTGGATTAATTGTGACACCATAGATTGCATGCTATGAAACCCTATCACTGAACCAGTGAGCCACAGAGACTCTACTCTAGTGAGTCCTCTGTCTTGCCAACTGTAGGATTAACAATGTAAAAAGCCACATACTCATATTCAAATTGAGAAACACCATGATTTTGAGCCGTGTAATGAACTAGTGAAAGATAACTTTTGTACTGTTACAAGCTTGGTACATGTGTTTTTCATTTTATCATCAATGGATATGAAAATTGGCTTAATCTCCTCTGTCTTAGGGGGTCTGGCATTATAACCTCCAAAGAAGTAGGAGAAGCCCAGTCTCCTTACCTAACTGCCTTGAGTAAGCCAGCCTACAATAAAAAGCACCTTTAGCAAACTGCATGCTGATGTTTTTTCTTCAATGTCCGAATAGAAATCAAATCTATTTGGTCCACAGAGTAGTATTTATGATAAAAAAAAATGTTTTGGTGAGTTGCTCACTAGACTTACCTGTTTTTCTAGATCACTAAGATCTCTCCACATTTGTCCAATAATTCTTCCAATTTCCCATAATTTTGACTCTGGATTTTGGAGTTTTACTTGATCCCAAACCTACAAAGAAAAAAAAAAAAAAAAACTGGAATGCTGGTCACACTGTATTTTTTGCTAAAAAATCAGTTAAAGAAGATGAAAATTGCTTCCATATGAAGAGAAGATTCCATGAGCTAATTGTAAACAATAGACATTAACAACAGCTTCTTAAGTTCATGTTACAAATTAAACATTTACACATTCATAGGCTTACTTTTCTACTGAACCTCATATAAGGCATCAGTGGTTTCTCTGGTGGCTTTGGTGGTTTCGGAATACGAATATCTGATGCCTGTCAAGAAATACATTTTTCATCAATGGTTTCACCAAAACTTGTTTCTAAAATTATTTGTTCATGAATAATTGAATCCTTGGCTCGTCCCAAAACATTCCCTCTTCATCATGCAGAGGTTTCAATGAGTTTTAAAGTACACAGCAAAAACAGCAAAGTGGGCAGCTAATTGAGGTTTGATCCTAATTCTAACATTATTAAGTTCAGAGAAATACACAGTGAAGTCACCATTTGCTGGCTGTTACTGAAACTCCTGTAATGCCATTAAGTTCAAAGTATTACCCACACAGCTTCAGCCCCCCTCTCCCCACTTTTTTGAAAAAACCTTGTCCTTCCTGACATGCCCCCATCCCCCTACCTTATTATCTACAGCTTATGCATTTGTCTCTAACCATTCAATTGGCCCTGTCAATTAGGTTGTCTTAAGGCCACATCTTAAGTTAATGACTGAAATTGACAGTGAAACCCTAATCAGCAACCTGGGAAGTTCCACCACAACCAACTCTTACAGCATCTGCATATTGGGCTTTACAATTTCCCTTGTTTAAGACTTTCAAACCACTTAAACGTTCTATTTATTTTCTTTCTGCCAATAATGACAACAAAGAAACTAGAGTTTTAAGTTTCACTGGAGAATGTTAAACCAAGGAAAACTGAACCACTAAAAATACAACTCCAAGAGTAAAACAACAGTCACCCACCTGTGAGATTAATCTCTGTGTGGCAAACCTGGGCTGTCCATAATTCATCTGCCCCCACTGGTTTTGAGCCTGAAAATAACAAAACACTTATGGATAACTGACAGGGTTTGTTTGATCAAAGTAACTGAATTTTGGCTGTCTCTTTTTGTTATCATTCAGATGAAATAGGAGTTGCCAAATTGAGTGAAATCACAAATTTTATCTGTTTATCCATGCTTTTTGCAATATTATTTCTATAGTGAAAAAAAAGGTTATTGTGTAAACACACTAAAAGCAACCTTTTTATCCCAATATCACAGAAACTATTCCCAAGCAGGTTATGTGCATGATGGGCCCATCTTGTTGCTCACTGGAAGTCAGTTTCAACACAGCATTCCCAGCATCAGAATCACTTTCAGGGCTAGCCATATGATGCTATACATGTGCTAGCTCTTCTGGGCATTTTTTTTTTTCAGTGTCTACCATTTATTACTAATAATGTGAGTTCTGAGAATTTAGCATTAAAGGAAAAATGTCACCTAGTTCATATTTTACTTTCTTCTCCTCGCCTATCTATGTGAAGTGTACTGATTTTGTAAGGAGATTTACCTGTCGATCACCCATCATCAAAATTTGTAAATACTATCCTGACAAGACACTCCACATGGAGCTCTTAAGTTTGTAAGTGTATCAGATTGACAGGGAATTTCCACGTAACTAGCAGAAATTGAGTCTGAACATGCAAATACAGTGTGGTAAAAAATTAAGAAGGACCACATCTTTTCAAAATAATCTGATAGAGTTGCTGGGAAGTTTACATAAATATGTGTGTGAGAAAAAGAGGACTAATCTCACTCCCTGAGCAATTGTGCAACTACAAATGCACTGTAACCCCTCTTACCCAACAATAGTCAAATTAGGGTTGATGTTGGTTTAGAGGAAGGGTACAGAGGGGTACAAAGTACGGGCACATACAGCTGCTCAGACACTGACAATCACCAATATAGATGTAAGTCAGGCATGCAAAAACCTCCCATAAAGAAATTGCATAATTTGGAAGTTTGAACGAGGGTGATTTATACATATGACGGGTATAGAGGTCAAACAACGAGAGATTTGAGACACAAACCTGTCCCATCATTGCCTGGGGACCAGGGTGATAAGGAGGTCGAAATCTTGCTGTAGGGAAAAGAAAGAAATTTAGCAAATAAGTAAATCCTCTACAGAAAGTTTGCAAAGAAGTTAGGGTTTCCGTGGATGTACATTTTAAGTGAAGTTCACTAAGGTTCTCGGAGAATTCCTAAGGTCAATTTGTATTATTGTACCTTACTTGGAAGTCTAAGAATTAATACAAAGTATTTAAACCAGGCAACATTGAAATGGTGAACAGGGAGAAGATAATTGAAAGTTACAGAAAAAATTAGAAAAGTACCGTAGTTATTCGACTATAAGCCGAGCGATTTTTCCACAAAACTTTACCAAAATCTCGAAAATTTTAGCCGGAGAAGGGTTCTCGGCTTATAGCCGACTGTTTTTCCAAACACAATTTTTTCGAAACACAATTTTTACGAAACAGCAAATTCAAAAGAAACATAGATATATTCATCTATAAGCCGAGATATTGCATGCAGAAGTAAATAGCAAAACAAGTTCAAGTTGGTCATTGACTTTAAATGTGTGGTTGCTTCCAAAGGAGCGGTTTGTTGTTTTCGGCGCGTAGTAAATACGGCTTATTGTTCGTTCTCAGTGTCGGCATGGAATTGTTTTGATATATTGTCGTTTATCATTTTAATATTTGTAGTTAATAATGTTGTAAAGCGCTTTAGAATATTTTATAATTTTAGCGCTTTAGAAATGTAAATTATTATTATTATTATAATTCGTCGTCCATCTCCTCATCTGCTAGTTCTGCCGTTTATTCCGAGTAGGTTGGTTCATCTTCCATGCCATCTGGAGTATCAGAGATTCTGCAGGTTTTGAATGAGTGTACAGAGCCTGCGAAAGTGTTTTAAAATTTTCGAAACCGACCAATCAAAATTGCCCATTCCCACGATTGGTAAACAAACACGTCGATCGTCACATGTTACGGTGTTGAAATTTGCGATCACGTAAAAAGAAAACTAATCTTGGCTTCTCTGCTCTGTAAACTAATCAAGTAATCTCTCATTCAACCACGGATATTTCTGAGTGTAACGGCCCATCTTTGTGCGTTTCGCTGACATCTCGAGCTCTCCATTAAAGAGATTTTCTTGATCTTTCCTCGAGCAACTCACTGATGACTGTACTCTCTGGTTATCTCGGAATGTGTTTTCGACTGCAATACTGCATTGAAACTCTTTTCTGTTTCGAAAATTTTGCGATCATTTCAGTTTGTTGGAGAACAGAATTCTCTAATGTGGTCTCGGCTTATAGGCGATATTTTTCCGATTTTTTTCGTAAAGTTTACACCGACTATTGTGTCTCGTGAGTTTAGGGTCTCGGCTTATAGCCAAGGTCGGCTTATAGTCGAATAACTACGGTAGTGGAATGTGCCAAGACTTTTGACACTCACTATAGTCTGTCTGCACATTTTCTGAGGTCCTCCCAGAAAGTGTTAAAAAAAAATTATCTTCCATCCTTTATTTTAGTCTCTCCTATGTCATGCCTATGAAGAACATCATCACCTGTATACCACCAGTATGACATTGAATACTAGGCCCAATTAAATGGCTACTGAAATTGAACTAGGATCTATCCTGAGCCTAGTTTCCATAATATACAGTAATTTAAGTTGAAGCAAATATCATATTGCAAAATGGGCACATGTAATTTACAAAATGAAAATCTGTAATATGCAATATGGGGACTTTTAATTTGTAACATAAGGTTCTGTGTGGAAAACTCTACCAATTAGAAGGATGAATGAGTCACCACAAGTGTGGATTGTAAAATATATGCTGCCTGGCAAATGATAACAACCATTATTAATGCCAGAGATTTTATTTTCCAAATTACAGATTTTCATTTCATTTTATTTTGTTCCGTTTTGTTTTACAAAATAACAGTGAGCCAGAGGAACAAATAAATCCTACATACATCCATCGGCATCTCAACAATTACAAGCACCTCCAACCCTCTAAACTGAGGTTTAAGGTTTGGTCCTAAATTAATTTCAAATAAAAGAAACTTTTCCAATGAAAGAAAGCGAGGTATCAAAACCGATCTTTTACAATATACAGTAAGGAACTAACAATTTTTGAATGCATGTATTACTGCGAAGGAGCCCTCAGACGCTGCTTAGTATGGACTTACTGTAACTGTAATTGTGAGCACAAGAAAACACTTCAGACGAAACTATCTACACAAACTTCCTGTAAAAACCTCTTACCTGCTTGGGCCAATGCGGCTGCCGAACCACCCTGAAAAGGCTGTGACAACGGACTCTGGTTGAACTGTCGGAAATTTTGCGCGACACGCGGTGAGGCTCCTAGTGGCATAGACATGTGTCTGCTTTTGTTTTGTCTAAACTCACACGGCTCTTTGCACTGATACCCCGGCGTTTGATCAAAAATTAATCTTCTTATGATACTTCTTTTTTTCTTCTTGTCAGATCCTAATTTAAATTTTGTATAAGGGATGAAAATTACGCCCTAGGAGTGAGAATTAACTTCAAGGTTCTAATTTAAATTTCACACACGTCATCCGCCATTTTTTTTTTCCTTCAAACCCTTTCTTGAGCATGCGTTAGTCGGCGGAGACCAGATTAGAATTCGCGGGCTCATTATAGTCTTTTCTCCACGACCGAAGTGGTTTTTACTCTGACCTTAAATGATCCTACCGTGTAGAAAGCAAAAGGGAAACGAAAATATGAATAACTAAATTTTCAGTAGAACGTGACAGACGTACTCGTGCTAGTTTCACTAAAATCCTAGCAAACTGTGAATCAGAAGAAAGCTTAATAAACGCAGTTTACGATAAAAATATAACTTAAGCGAGTTTTGTCTTTTAGGAAACGTCAGGAGCCGAAGCTTTGAATTGATCAGGCCATTAAGGTTAAAAAAAAGAACCACAAGGGCTGCAATTAAAAAGCTATTTTTTTTCCCCAAAAGCCCATTATTATTGTTTATCGTACATAATATACAGCCAAGCAGTTTTCGGATAACAAAATTACAGTCTCTTTCATGGAGGGCAAACAATTTTAAATTACAGTTAATAAACGAGCTATTTATAACATTGAAATTTCTGATCGTATTCAAAATAGTACAATAAAGACTAAAAGACTGACTCAAAGGCCATTTTCAATATTTTTACAAAGACGGGTGACCGGAAACTTTGACATGACAGTCATCGATCTTTATCAAAGAATAATTTTCCTACTTAAATAATATACAATAAATTTATAAATCCTCAATAAAAGCGCTACTATAGTATTAATTCATTTATTTCTATTAATTTTAAGTGATTAAGTATGTTCTAACTTAATATTTTAGATCGAAAAAAATCTAATCAAGCTGGTACGACAAATGATGTTGGTTTTTTAAAATTTTCTTAATTTTTTTTTCGGCCAACTCGTGTCGCGACAATTGTCAAGTAAATATTTCTTGACAGAGCTAATAGATAAAAAACATTATTTTCTCATGGTTGCCTCACAAAAAGAGTTCAAAACAGGCATAAAAGCTAAAAATGATAAAGTCAGAAAACGGAATGAAAGTGTAGCGTTTCAAGAAAAGTAATGAGCGTGCGCACTTGCATAAAAGCAAGCCACCTTAAAAATTTTACGGCGAAAGGTTCGCTCTTTTCATTTTACAACCACTTGAAACAATTTAATTTAATATCAATTCTATGATCATAAAAGGTTTCCTCGTGAATTTTTGACAAAATACATTTCAGCGATAAAAATATGGGTCGTGTAGCAACGTCTGCCACAAAACATCACTAAATGAATTTAATAATATTTTCACCATTCTCTGTAAAATTTCCGCACCTGATGTTAATAATATTACGAAGCTGACAGTACACCAGGCTATAGATACGAAGTTTCAGTAATTATCAATTACCACGAAAACTAAAACATAACTATCGGTAGAGTTTCTTTCTTCGTGCTGATGATTATTGTTGTCTTTCTCGGGACCTTGGGACTGAGAGGTGATCCCTTGTGATATTAATTTCCATTTTCTCTTTGAAATGAAGTCCTCGCATTTTAATCTGAAGCTGTTATGAGCATTGTCAAATTGCGCTGCGTTCATTGTGAAGCACACAATACCACCTGAAACACAAAAATAGGGAACAGAGAAAATTATTTCGTTTAATCACGGATCAGATAATCGACATTCTCCCCCCCCCCCCCCCACCCCACCTTAGAGTACTAATAGTCCCTGCTTTTCGTCGAAGTCGTCGTGGGCCTCACTCCGAGATCCAGAATTCTGCGGGGCGCACTGAAATCCCTTTTTTAAGATCTTTTTCGCTTGCGCGACGAAAGCGCCCATAAGCAAGGACTACTCGTAGTGTACACCCCCTTGAAGGGATGAATGCTAGCCCACTGCGCAAAGCTTTAAGGCAGTTACCACTTGTGAGAAGAGAGGTGCACTGATGTATTTTAAGCTCTGCCCGATAACATGGCCCAGTGACCCCCCCAGGTCATGACATCGCACCGCTAGATTACCTTAATAGTCCTTTTTACAGATGTGGGCTTGGTGGCCGAGCCTTTGAACAGGGGTGAGGCTAAGGGTGACCTTGTTATGATAGAGTTTGGATAAATCAACGAAGTTGAAATGGTAAATTGGCCACCGTAACGATTACAAAAGCTGACGTTTCGAGCGTTAGCCCTTCGTCGAAGCGAATAGAGGAATTGTGGGTTGTGTGTGCTTTTAAAGGCAGAGAATGGAGCTACGTCATTGGTGGGAACCAATATCTGATCCACGTTCCCACCAATAACGTAGCTCCATTCTCTGCCTTTAAAAGCACACACAACCCACAATTCCTCTATTCGCCCCGAAGAAGGGCTAACGCTCGAAACGTCAGCTTTTGTAATCGTTACAGTGGCCAATTTACCACTTCAACTTTGTTGATATATCCAAATTATTTCGTTACTCCCACCGACGCAGCCCCAAACAGACTCTTTCGAAACTATCAGCCTTTATTCACTTTTTATGATAGAGATGTTGCTGCTTTTCAAATGCAAATTTTTTTGTTATCATGCTAACTAGATACAGGTCTCTATCACAACAGGGCCACCCTTAGCCTCACTCCTGTTCAAAGGCCTGGCCACCAAGCCCACAACTGTAAAAAGGGCTATTGTACAGTCAGTACTTTTTACATATAAGGTAATTATCCAGATTCCTTTTTTTAAGGTCGGCATAGATGAGCTGTACATTCTATTCACTCTTGACAACATAGAAATAGTCACCTGGCTTGACAAGGCGCAACATCTCATCCATTGCATCAGGGTCCACTTCGTCTGGAAAAACGCCATCTGCGCAGATCATGGCATCGAACGCACCAGTGGCGCACAAAGTGGATTCTGCTTTCAGAGCAGTGTAAAGAAGGTTTCTGTAAAGTCCACTTGCCTCTGCACGATCAAGTCTCTCTTTAGATACCGTCAAGGCATCAATGTTGGTGTATCCCATAGAACGCAGGTAAGACGCGGTTGAACCTCGTCCTGCGCCCGCGTCCAGAATGCGTACAGATGTCCTCTTCCTTGGAAATGCGTCTAGCACAGCAGCATCAAAATAATCCGTGCAACTAGAGCAGATATTAAAAGCGGGGCATTAATACGTATTAGGGGATTACGGATTTTTTTGCTAGTTTCATTGTCTTAGAAGCCTTTCTGTTGTAAGAAGTACAACTACCAAAGCCAAAGGCGAAAAAAAGCAAATTAATGACAAGGACGAATCTTTATTTATTCAAGCGTATGTCGGAAAATCAAAGTGGCAGTACTCTCACAATTAACATTCCATATGTGAAATAAAATGCACTCATCGAAACTTTCCGTACAATAAGGTGAATTTCATATATTCGTTGTGTTTGATCTATCATCGTTCGGGTTTATCATCGTTCGGGTTTATGCCTACTCACAGTTGGCTTGTTAGCTCAATTGCTAGAGCGCTGCACTAGTATCGCAGAGGTCAGTGGTTCGAATCCTGTACAGGCCTGAATTTTCTCACAATTGCTTAAATAGTGCTCTTTACTGCGAGGATCGTGCACAAAATACGTTTGTATAACCGCAGTTCGGATATATGAATTAAATTCGCTGTGTTTAAATAAGGTGAAAGTCAACCACATAACTTTTTACAATTAGTTCCAAATTCTTAAACACCATATTGAGATTGTTAAAAGATTTTCTATATCCTGGAAAATCTCCTGTTATAGATAGCTGATACATGGGCGTAGGAGTGGGTCCTTGGGTGCTCATAACCCCCCCCCCCCCCACCCACTCCTCTTATGGGATAGTTTCTCTTTTTTTTCCCTACAGCATACAATTCTGAAGAATCTACATAGTATAAATTTTTCCAGTTCCATTTAATCTTCCCTCTCGTTACATGAATACAAGCCCTTTCAAACACAAGGAAAGGCAGCGTGCTCGTCTAAGCTACTTCAGGTGAGGTGTACAGAAATTGTAACTGTCGTCTCTCCCCCCCCCCCCTTTCCCTTGGAAAAATCTCAATCATGATGCCACAGGCCTGGCAAGATTCGAAAAGGTAGAGAACACTAGCATTTCAATGCACTTAAAGGGATTTTCAAGCCATGATGTGTCAATTATCAATTTTCAGTAATTTGTTCGTGGCACCATACATTTGTTTATGTTTCTCTCGTCTGTATTCCATGCCATCATATTAATTTAGTGAGCGGTTCGGTTGTAGGGCTGTCCCTAAGTTGCTCCAATTTTCTCAAAAAGTTGCTCCAATTTTCCAAAAAAGTTGCTCAAAAGTTGCTCCAAAATTCTAAAAGTTGCTCAAAAGTTGCCCCAAAATCCAAAAGTTTCTCAAAAGTTGCTTTCTATTTTTGGGTGTAAGAGATTGATTTACAACTCAAATAACGATTTAATTAATAAATTTCGCTTAACGCAACCACGTGATTGTATTCGAACAAAACAAACTTTGCTAATATGCTTATTAAGGATATAAAGTTTCTCTGACATAAACGAGTGTTTGTGGTATAAAGCCATGTTCTTTCAATATTTACAATATTTACACTGTCCCTGAAGGTTTTGCACCACCAGCTACCCCTCTACCGACACATAATTCATGATTTCATGTGCGCTTATTGTCATTGTAACGTAACATGACCGATGTTTCCACTGTTTCCTCTAATGCTGCCTCTTGCTGCTTACTAAATGCATTTTGTAGCAGGCTAAACACTCGTTCAGCCGATGCTGAACTAGGCTGCACCAACAAGATCTTTTTGACTGCAGCAGACCAATTTGGGAGAGCAGCGGCATGTGTAGCCCACCAATGTACTTTGTCTTCTTCTGTTTCAATGGCTGCACCATCAGCAGTGGCCAGATAGTTTGGCAGCTCTTCCACAAGCTGTACAACCTCTGCATCAGTAATGAAACAAAATTGCTTTAGGTCCTGGACTGATACAGCAGTTGGACGTAGTGCTTGCACCTGTACTGGGCAACATAACCGTGCAGCCTTAAATGCACGAACAACATTGTGGAACTGCACACTGAATTTCTGTTGGTAAAAGCGGAAGCCTGGATTGATGCATGCCTTTCCTTGGGCAACTAACTGGTTGTACAATGCCATATTTCTACCTGCATGTTGGCGAGCTTTGGCCTCAGTGTTTGGATAAGAGTCAATGGCTATTGCATGTGCTAATGCAGACAAACGTTCATAGCAAGCAAATACTAAGGGACCATCCCCCTCAAGATAATAAGTTGCTTGAACAAAGTGCTTGCCCGCATCAATCATAGCAGCAAGCTCAATGTCTAAGTCTCTAGCAGTAACTGGATCATCAAAAATCTCCAACAGGCTTGCACGGCAAACAGGAGACAGGTTATCATTTTCTCTTAGGAAGGGCTCAACGTCCCCAAAAAACTCCATTACCTGATTGAGGACTTCCCATTTGCTCCACCATCTGGTTTTGGAATGAAGTCGCATCGCTGTGCCAGTTCTTGTCTTCCACAACAGCCGGGCAGCTGGACTTAGAGAAAACATGGTGTTCCAACACCTAGAAAATGTGTCTAGGACACTAAATTCAAAGTGTTTCCCAACATTGTCGATTGTGTGTGAGAAACAGATGACATTAAAAATATTGGGAAAGAAAAACATGACTTGACGCAATCC
>NC_142530.1:22890464-22940464 GCF_964205215.1 Stylophora pistillata
ACTCGAACCACTGACCTCTGCGATACTAGTGCAGCGCTCTACCAATTGAGCTAACAAGCCAACTGGGAGCAGGCCGTTAAGTTGATTCGCAATAAACCCGTGAAAGTGATAAATGAGATACAATGAATATATGAAGTTCATATATTTTGAACTGCGGTATTAGATACGTATGATGCACGATCCTCGCAGTAGATAAATAGCACTATATATGCAGTAGCGAAAATCAGACCTGAAAAAAATCAGGCCTACACGGGACTCGAACCACTGACCTCTGCGATACTAGTGCAGCGCTCTACCAATTGAGCTAACAAGCCAACTGGGAGCAGGCCGTTAAGTTGATTCGTAATAAACCCGTGAAAGTGATCAATGAGATACAATGATTCAATGATACAATGATTCATTGTATCTCATTGATCACTTTCACTTTGGTAGAGCGCTGCACTAGTATCGCAGAGGTCAGTGGTTCGAGTCCCGTACAGGCCTGATTTTTTTCAGGTCTGATTTTCGCTACTGCATAAATAGCGCTATTTATCTACTGCGAGGATCGTGCATCATACGTATCTAATACCGCAGTTCAAAATATATGAACTTCATATATTCATTGTATTTCATTTTCATTATCAGTTTCTAACGCCACATGGATGGCTACAAAGAAATTTTTGAGTCGAGCGATCGTCGATTGTTTTTGTCGATAAGCACTCCAAACTGTGGTCTGGTTTAAGTATAATAAAAAGAGGTAGTATTCACTTCAAATAATCACGCTTCGTTTATTTCCTCTTTTCAATAATTCATTTCCTGCAAGAAAGTCGGCCAAAGTGTTTACATTCGGAAAATATCACGTATGTAAATTCACGAATTTCATCTTGATAGGACATAAGCAAATAAAAATATCTGTGCTTAATCATCGATGAAACAGTTCTTGACATGAATTTTCAATTTAAAATAGTAGAGGAAACTCTCCTTTTTAACCCCATCTGATCAAGAAAAAGCTCGAATTTGCGCTCTATACCAAACTTGCACTCGGTGTTTAGCGCTGGACACTCGTCAGTCGTAAGATACAACAAAGAAGTCGATTTCAGTCGACAATTTCGCTCATTTGCTCATACAAATCAACGAGTTATAGTATTCAACGATACCGTATGCCTCACCCATGCTGTAAATTTCAAACGAGTGAAACACACTTCGCTTGAATGAATAAAATCAATTGAAACTAACCTACAACGCTCCAGTGATCGCTTATTCGTCATGCTGATTTCCCCAAGCGATATGGTCAGCTATGGTTTACCGATCCCCAAAGGAAATGCTGTCAAATCCCAGAATTACGTAGAGAAAAATATCAGACGATCCTGCGTGGTGTTTTCACGTTTCAAAGCTGCTACGATTCACTTCAACTCACTAAAACGTATTCAGGGTAAACACGCGGCGTCGATAACTATTTTAACCCTCAGTGAGTGCGTGACGTCACATCTACAGCTCATAAACTGGTGGAGATTCTCTGTCGAATCTCGTTTCTCATTTTCAGTTTAAATTATTTATCCGCTGGAAAAAACCTGATTGCCATGTCAAGAGCTAGCCTAAAATTAATTTTTTTTTTAACCAAAACAAATACAAATACAAAAAAAGATGGTGAACCATTAGATATTATGATAGTAATCGTTACTTCGGATTACTTCAGATTACTTCATCTTCGCCCTTTCACTCAAGTGTACGTGATAACGGAAAGGATTGTAAAAGTTTCAAGGAAATAAACCGATATTTGCGAAAGCGGAGTAAACTGCCAAGGTCAACTTAATTCATTTTCTGTCAGAAAACACAAGCAGTCCGTGTCACTGGTCGGATGTTCGACTCGTGTCATGATCACGTGTTCCACATGTGCGTTCTCGTAGTCTCACTTGTTGGTCACGTGGCTGTCTCGACGAAATGTTAATTTTATTGTGAACGTAATCCTCGACGCTTATTTTGGGTCGCCTTGGATAAAAGATACTTCCAAAAGAAAATTAACCAATTCAGCAAGGATTTCACGTTAAAATTGCAGCATAGGTGTAATTTCCTGTATGTAAAATGATAGGCGTCATTTCATGTCTGTAAGATTGTGGAGTTGATTGAGTAATAATTTGTCGCACGCGTCATGTAGCTTGACAGCTGAGCAGAAGATAAGTACTTCGGAAGATTTAAGAACACAGAGGAAAAATATTCCTGAACCTTAAAGAATGAACACAGTCAGTATTCTCTTGACTAAAAAACGACCATGGTCTACTTACTGGCTTAACTTTGAACTTTGTAAGACTCTGGTTACCATCTCGACTTGACACGCGACGAGGGACTCCGCGAACTGGTGATATGTTGTGACAGCTCAAGGTTCGCCAGAACAAAGGACGTGAAAACTGAAAATGAGCTTATTAAAACTAGTACTGTTCGGTTTTTATCTTAATTATGGAAGGTTTTTCTGTGTGGCTTTGCAACAAAAGGCTTTAGTTAACGGCAAAAACGGCGTCCTTTCGCTGATTATTTGACTTCGTGTTTGAATAATTCAATTATATCGCACGCTGTCTATCTACTCTCACTAGTACTTTGTACTTTCCCACATTCGAAATACGTCAGAATCGATAAAAGCGGCAAGGAGAGCGGACCGTCATCCCTTGCGTACGGGAGAGCAATGAATCACACGTGCCAATGAATTGTATCAAATCGTGCCGGAAAAGATGCATGCAAATTCACGAATTACCTTGCAACACACAGTCTCTTTCGCAGCCGTTGTTTGGGCCCGTCACGCAACGTGGGGGAGGGAGCGTTGCGTGACGAGCCAAAAAACAACGGCTGCGAAGGAGACTAGACAACACGACAAAGTTAACGAATTTGTAAACACTTATCATAAAAATTCTTTCTCTTTGGCCATCGTAGCTTGATAAGAAATAGTACACAAACTGCAGTTTCAAACAGGACAGTAAAACGCACGTTGGAAAACAAGATTAGTAAACTTTACTTGACGTTTCGTATGTTTCGACATACATCTTCAGATGTAGATGAAAAAATCAATTTAGACCAAACATTTTTTGCGTTGTTTACAAATGGCTTAGGGTAGATGACCAAAGTTCAATTTGTGTCATAATTATCCAATATAAAATATTACCGACGATCTCAGATTCCAAAATAACTTGTACAATGAGTAGCTAGTACGCTAATGGAGGTACTCCTAGAAAAAAAATTATTTTTCTTAACTTTTCCAAGCCTGGCCCATAAAATCCTTACATACCAGTTTATGAACAAGGAAACTGGTCAAGCCGGAAATTAAGGGTGCTCCTCGGATGTTTTTTCCTTTATCCACGCCAGGTCCCTGAAATCCTAACATACCAGTTTATAAACAAGGAAACGTGGAAACCAGTCACGGCAAAAATTAGCTTTCTTAATGACCTTGCCTCGATATTTGGTCGAAGGAATGAAAAAAAAAAAAAAAAAAAAAAAAAAAAGCGGATATATGGCCTCAGATTCGTGGGAAGAATCAATGCACAACCTAAGTTCTAAGTAGGAGACTGATATTACACTGGTTTTACTAAATACTACAACCAGACTACTACTAAAGAACTTCCATTCTAGAAATCTAGATTTTTTCTTGATTGAATGCGTAGGGGAAATTTTTTTTCTTCAAATAGAGGGCATTTTACTCTTTGAGTCAGCGAAGTTTTCCTAGTAGATCCGAAGATATAGATTTGGTGGCTACTGCCACCTATGGGAGGCGAACCCACATACGTCGCCGAGATAAGTGAGTGAGTGATGGTAACAACAGAATTCTGATCTCGACCTAATCTTGACACGATGTTTCCCGGTGCTACCAATTAATTGTTTCTGAGTACTGCAGAAGACTATAAACATATCGATAATGATCGCTGTTGTGTGGACAGAAAACCGGTTAAGTAAAGCCTGCGGGAAAGGGGGTGAAACTTGGTCAATTTTAGCTGCCTCAACAATCTATTCTTTGGCCAACCATAGACCCTGTCGTTGTCACTTTGGTAGTACGGTGACAACTTCATAACCGCGAGTTTTCCTATTTTTGAATCCCTACTTACCAGAATTTTATTACCCCCAAAAATCCCGAAAATAAGCGACCCCACTCTAATAACTATCGATAACGCAACCCCATTATAGTAAATCCAGTCGTTAAAATGCGACCCCATCCAGTGGCACATCCCCATTAGCCTATTACTAGGAAGTTCTCCCCCTGGAAATAAGCACGGGGCCAAAGATACGAAACTAAAATTACGGATTGCCAAAGTCATTCGGTTGAAATGATCGCTTTATTTTACAACGGTTGGTTTGACGGGGTATTTCCAAAATAAATTTATCTTTACCAAAAAGCAAATGAGATGGACAATTAAATTGGAAAAAAAATACTAGTAATTAAAACATTCGCATTATATGCTGCCAATCTTGAAGGAAAACACCCAAAAGTAAAGCACACAGAGGTATTTAAGTCAGAGGGGTTCCTGACCTGTTAAGGTAGCTATGTGTTTACTTAGAACCAGTAAAATTTGAGTCAAATCTCAGTGCCGCCAAATGAAGCTGTGAACAACCCTAACACGTTAAGTTACACATTCAAATACTACCTTCATCTCAGAAAAACCTAAAATAAACAAATGACCATGAAGAAGAGACTACCAGTTACTACTAAAACATTTCAACTACTAGAAAAACTGGAGTCGCTAAAGGTTTGTCTACGAATGGAATAAACACGATGATTCTTGCACGCGGCGGAGAACGTTCGTTTTGTTTCACATGACGTCGTCACTTGCCGCTCATGTGCTTTTTTTTACTTTCTTGGCTTTGTTCTTCTTTTTCCCTTTTCGTTGAACTCTCTTTCCTTGAATTACGTTAACTTTATCTTTGATGTGTCCTTTCCTATTATTCTGTAAAAGAATAAAAAAGGTACAAATCACGGACTCGCTGAGATCCACTTGTAAATTGGGTGACTAACAAGTCGACGAGGTATGGAGAGAAGTTAAACCACAAAAACCGCGGAAAAGGAAGAGAGAAGGCCTTCTCAAAGCGCAGAAAGAAAAAAAAAAAAAAAAAGGTAAAGAGGCTGCGAATCGTCACGTCTTCAAAAAGAGCGGGAAAACAAATTTATCACGAGATAGATTCAAGGAAGGTCTGTAAGTAGCACATACCCTTCTCGGAATATATTTGGTTTTGGGTTTTAAATTTGATGTCCTCAAAGGTACTTTGCTCTTGACTCGATTTGCATAATCTTTAACCCTGAAAATACAAAAAACAAAATTGTTTGATCACTACGTTAAGTAAATACAACTTGAAGTAAAGAGGTATACACTTTAATACTCAGTTAAAAAGGAAAATTCAATTGACTCAAAGTTCACTGCTTTTCAAGTAATTTTATCGCAACTAGACGACGTTTGATAAAGGATTACTTTGGTTTTTCTTTACATCGCTTTGTAATTGGTTGTTAGAGAATTCGCGCCATCTTCTCAACCAATCAGATGCAAAAACTGAAGCTAACCGCGACACGACACGACGTGGAAAGGAATGACAATGACGCATCAAACCAGTCGCTAGATACTTTCACCTACCTAATCATTCTAAGCAACAGATGGCAGTCTGCGGCCTTTCCTTATATTCAGGTAGTTCGGCAAACCGGAAAACTCTTGAACAAAAGTTTCTCTTTCAAATCGGCACTCTTAATCTCATCGCTATCAGTGAACTCTTTTCATTCTACTAATTCATTCTTGTCTTTCTCGTTATCCTGTTCCCACCAATAGCGTAGCTCCACTTTCTGCATAGAAACACACACGCAACCCACAATTCCTCAATTCGCTCTGAGGAGGGGCTAGCGCTCGAAATGTCAGCTTTGAAATCCTTTACGGTGACCAATTGATAACACCAAATTCGCTTTTTTCCATTTTTTTTTCTTTCAGTTTGCCTGTTTTGAGATTTCATCGGCTCGTTATAATTTCTACTTCGCTCTGATTGGCTATTGCGATGACTATGGTTTTTATTTAGTACACTCGATCGAAATAAGCGCTACTGAATAAACCAAACAAAACAGAACCTGTCTCCGTAAATTGCCCGCTACAAGTTTGAGAAAAAGAAAATTATTTGGAACTTAACAGAAATAATAAACTCTACTGAACACTAGTGTTTCCTGAGAGCAACTTACTTGTAAATCCTAACTAACCAATGCTCGGAAGTGAAAGCTTCCTCTAAATGTTCTAAATGGAAGTTTTTATTTCCGATTTCTACGTTACGAGTCCTGTCAAAACCAGACGGAGACCGAAAGTCCAGCTAAAAATAATGAAAAAATAAATGCGTTAAATAAATGATAAAAAGTGTTGCTTTCAAAATGGAGGTCGAGGTAAAAAAAAAAAATGCTTAATCTTAAAAAGGGCATGGCCATCGCAACCCTGCGGTGTTGGCGATTGTCAAATGTATTCCGGCATGCATTCGCAACATTTTCGTAGAGTTTCCCTTTTTCGCGCTCATAAAATCTTCGAAGCAGATAACTCTGAACCTTCTTAAACGCAAAGTCAGTCAAACAGGCCCCGGTCGTTCAAAGGGTGGATGATGCTTTCCACTGAATAAATCACTATCCAGTGGATAGTGCAGTATGTTTTGTTATTACATGGCTGTTTCACAAGGACTGGGAACTACCGAATTCACGAATTTGATCGGCTGAAATCAATAGTGAAAGCGGTCTAGATTTTCCCATCTTGACCGGCATCTAGACCAGTCTAGAAAAAAAAGGTACAAAGAATATAAAACTTTGGCATATAAGACACAGCTATATAATAAACATCTTATTAACCGAGCTAGGTCGGTCGGTATGGGAGAATCTTGACCTCGGTCGCTGGTACAGACCTCACTGCGTTTGGTCTGTACTGGCGACCTCGGTCGAGATTCTCCCATACAGACCTCCCGCTCAGTTAATAAGAACTAATTAACACTTGTCCACTAGATAGCAATGTATCCGTTGGAGAGTGTTATCCGCTATTTAATCAACTGGGCCCTGGTGGCTAAACTATACATGTTCAACGCCAACAAATTCGAACAGTTTACCTGCATCTCCCCAAAGCGATAATAACACATTTTGTACATGAGACAGTTGAGAAGGACTGGTGACCCGGCCGAGTCCACCCGGAACTCGCCTTGTGGAGTGAAGTAATCTGACTCCTGCAAACAAACATACCGAGACATCAACTCGAAGAAACAAGCAAAAAAAGAAGGGGTAGGGGAAGTGCAGTATGGGACGGGGGGGGGGGGGGAGGACTGGGGTGGTAAAAGAAGGGAGCAATGAGGTCCAGTTCCCCCTTCCAAAAAAAGAAAGACACTAAAACAACACAAGTATTGGAACCCAAACCCCTCCTGCAACGTACGGATGCTTATCAATGCATTATAGTCTTGATGACCGTGCGCCAATTTTCTCTTACGTTACGGTTAACAAATCCGCCGACTACCTCATTCTTCTTTATTAGGCTCACAACCACTTGTAAGATTTCATGCTCAAAAATAAAACGAATACCCTAACATAACCACCACGATACCGCCACACTCCATTAACATCTGACTACTTAATTTCATAAAACTTGATTTCTTTCTCAGATCTTGAAACTGAAGATAAAGACTTCTTTACTTTAAAATTTAGTTTGTGCACAAACCCCAATCGAAACCCTTCCACACCCAAGATCTGATTGTTGATTCCATCTTTTCGCTGTTACACATTTTCCTGTAAAATAGTTACAAGACTTTCGTATTTAATGAAGACAACAACTTCTACCTGATAAGTTTGAGTATTCTCATTACCTGTTTGCTGGGTAATGTATGAGCAGTACAGAGAGAAGTTACTCATGAGTCACTTCTGTGAGTTTAAAGGTCTAGCGAGAGGTATCTGAATGTGAATGCCCCACATTTTTTCAATCAATAAGTCGACCGAAAACCAACTTCTCCTAAGCAATAATAAAGAAATTTAAGATAGCTAGCGCCAATATTTCAGATTCTGACTAGCCTTGATTTCTTGAGGATGCTCGCCTTCAGCAATTCTGACCATCCAAAGGAACTTGTTTATGTCATCACCAGAATAGCCAATCACACCACCGAATATAACCAAGACATAATCCACATCCAACATCTTCATTATCTTATATGCTGATGTTTCATTGGATGACATGGCCTTTCCCACCTGATAATCAACACGAGAAAATCAAACAAGGTCCAAAAAGTCACATCAGATAGAGGGCCTTGTCTTGACGTCTGATGTGAACACTACCAAGACTTAATACTCGCTCAGAAACAAACAATCAAGACAATGGATGAACCCGAAATGCTTTCACTCCCAAAAATCCCACATTAATTTTCCTTACTGTCTGTCATACATTTTAATGATTTCATCAATGAGAATTTGGTTTCCAATCTAGCTCTCTTCTAGTTTGATACTTTCTGGTCACCTTTTTTTCCTAACGGTACATTGATGTCATAAAGGAGAAACTGTCTATTAACCTCTCCAGGGACTATGAGGGTCTGCTGGTCGACAGACTTAGTGGCGTTTAAAAGACGAACTTCATCCACGCTTAAAACTAAACAAACTTGCTCCAAATATTTCTCATCCACAATTTGCAGGAAAAAGCAATTACCAACTTAATAGTGAAAGTATATATATATGTTGTGATTTGGATATATCAACAAAGTCGAAATGGGAAATTGGCCACCGTAACGATTACAAAAGCTGACGTTTCGAGCGTTAGCCCTTTGTCGGAGCGAATGACGAAGGGCTAACGCTCGAAACGTCAGCTTTTGTAATCGTTACGGTGGCCAATTTACCATTTCAACTTTGTTGATATATCCATATTATTTCGTTACCCCCACCGACGCAGCCCCAAACAGTTTCTTTAGAAACCATCAGCCTTTATATATGTTGTAGTTCAATTTTATCCTTGGTTCAAATTTTATTTTCCTTTGTTCTCGGTCATGTTAATGTATGATAATGAGTGAAACAAAGGAAAATAAAATTTGAACCAAGGATAAAATTGAACTACAACATATACAACCCATCATTTGATAAACTATAATAATAACAATAATAATAATAATAATAATAATAATAATAATGATGATGATGATAGTGATGATACTAATGATGAGAATGACAATAAGCCTGTACCAGGGCTATATGGCTGTTATTCCATGTGTTGTTGTCCACAAGTGTTGTTCGATTTGCCATGCCAGCAATCTGATATCCATAGTCCCACCAAGACATGACCCTGAATAAAGAAAAGTACCAAGTCTAACAAAATAAAACTAAAAAAGAGCGTTATCATCATTTTTGGTCCTTCTCCATCCACCCTCCAAGTAAAGTATACCTCACTCAAATTTTCTGGTACTCAAATTTTCTGGTACTTAAGCAAAACAGCTGTAACATGAAAAATAAGTTCATGATATCAAAAATCGGAGACCAAAGTAGTACATACCGTGCATTATCATCTGTGTTTTGTCTAAGCCAGAAGTATGCCTCTCGGAAATCATCCAAAATGTTTCGACTCCTGGATAGAGACGGTTACAAGTTCATTAACAATTTTTAAACAGGGATGAACATTTTGGGACACTTCTGCAAAATCACCTATAGATATCGCATCCTTTTCACTAGGCGATCCTTCCTCTCCCCCCCTCCCCTCCCCCCTCCCCTCCCCCCCCCGCCTGGCAAAGTTTACTTTAATTTCTTTGATAAGATAACAAAATAAAACTAAAAAAGAGCATTTGCTGTCAATTTCATTTGGAGAGGAAGTCATTTGTCACTTTCAAAAGGAAATCATCGTGGTCATGGAAAAATTTTGCATGTGTTTTTCAAAGATGTCCCAAGCACTTTTGGCCAGTACTGTATACTCCTAATGTGTTTGGGACAACAACAGAACACAAAGACCCATGACAAGGTTCTAGTCAGAGGAACATTAAAATTTGCCTCACTCAACACATGTAGGAGATCTGGGTGGCCTAACAGTCAGCATGTTCGACTCCCACGTCAAAATAATGGTGCAAATTTCAAGAACTGGCTGGGTCATTGTGAAGTGTTCTTGGGCCAAACTCTTGTCCCTCTCCTCAAACATGGGTGCCAGTTGGAAGGAACAGTGAAAAGCACGAATGATAAGCCTTACCCATCATAGTTTGTAGAGGCTAAGACAACAGAGGGACTTGAATAGGCATTGCTGGTCACCCAAGTGCAATGCACTGCAAACATCATCAGCATCATTACTGTACACATCACTACCATTCCCTTTAGATTCGCACCAATCACTGTGTCTTCTTCCTCCTTCTCCTTATCTTCTTGTTTGGTCTTGCTGTTATGTGACTTCTTCTTGAGCTGGAGATGAAGACAATGAACCAAGCAGGAAAATAGTAAAGATTTCACAGTTTCCAGGAATCATTTATATCTAAGTTAAAAGCCTTAGAATCTCTGAGTAACACCCCACCTCTACACATTGGAAAGTGACCTATAGTAAGTAAGTAAAGGCTTTACTTAATGAGGGTAGCACTAAAATAGTAAAGAATACTAATAAACCAGTGGCCCTCCTAGCACTAAAAATATGATAAAAATATTAGAGATATTTAAAAATTATGGCTTAACTACATAAAAATGAGCTATGAAAATTACTGTTACAGAATAAAATGATTTAAAACCTGTTGGTCATTGAAAATGCTCTTCCAGAGTAATATTTTAAAACTACTTAAGGTGACCAGTTTTCGAGTTGATAGTGGCAGGGTGTTCCACGTTTTACATGCTGTCGCTGTAAAAGTTCTTTCTCCTTTCTTTTGACGTTTGACAATCGGACAAGCTACATTAAAATTTGTATAATTTATCTGGTTTCTCGTGAATGAAATAATTTGAATATATCAACAAAGTTGAAATAATAAATTGGCCACTGTTACGATTATAAAAGCTGACGTTTCGAGCGTTTGCCCTTTGTTGGAGCTAACGAAGGGCTAACGCTCGAAACGTCAGCTTTTATAATCGTAACGGTGGCCAATTTACCATTTCAACTTTGTTGATATATACAAATTATTTTGTTACCCCCACCGACGCAGCCCCAAACAGTTTCTTTAGAAACTATAAGCCTTTATTCTCGTGAATGAGTTTCACTAGAAAGTTTCAGCAAAGTTTTTAAGTAAGCAGGTACATTTCCTTGTAGCCGTTTATATACAATGGAGCATTTTGCTATCTTGACCTGTTCATAAAAGGTAGCCATTTAAGTGATGCAGAGAGGTGATTAAAAGTGGAGATTCAACTATAATAATGAAGGCCCACTACCCCATCAATCAACCAATGTCCCAGAAAGTGCAACACTACAAAAAGGGAAAAAAGCCTTATTCAATCAAATGCTCATTTACACATCATGAAAAACTCAAGAAGATGCAAAACATTCAAAAGAATCATAACACGATAACAATCAATACAATAAAAATTGTTTCAGCCAAAATGTGTTATTTCTCACTGAATGGACAAAGGCAGCAGAGCCAAGATAACAGGCCACAGAGCTTCAAGCAGAGACAACACCTTCTTCATCCCACACCTCTTATGGTTTTGCCGATCAATGCATAAAGTGCAAACTAACCAGTAGGCTGCACAGCATTCCTTAAAACAGAAAATTTACCTTGTCATACAAATCTTTCTTCTTTTTCTTGTCGTTTTCTTCACTGCTACTCTCTCCACCAGCTGGTCTGGCTTCTGCATCTTTGTTTTCTGGGGGCCGATCATCCACCAGGTAGTTGTCCAATGTGACAGAGAAGGCAATGGCTGCCAGGATGCACACCACTGGTGTCAAAGTTAACATGAGGCGAACCATCACACCCGCAAAGTACACAGCTGTTGTAGCATACAGGCAAACTGTCATGGAAAAAAAAAAAGTATTCCTGAGCTGTGCCAAACAATGAACAAATCCAGAAGTAAAACAATGCTATTGTTAAGGCTACATTCATACTTGGTGCTCCAACATTAGTGCCAGGGCACTGGCACAAAATGGTGTTGTGTTCAGACACTGGGTCCCGAATATAGCAGTGCCCGTTTCAGTACCTGAGTACAAGGTGAAGACCTTACACCTGGGCGCGGGCACGGTGCCTGAATTCTGGTGTGGATACTTGAAAAAAAAAGGCGCATTCACATAACTGCCCACCAAGAATGGTACTTGGGCACCGTGCTCAAGCACCAAGTGTGAACGCAGCCTTAGTTAGTAAAACTGCTTTTTTTGGTAAAAAAAAAAAATTGATCAGGATTGATCTATCCTTAAAAGGTTTGACTAATAAATCAATTAGGGTAAAATTTTTTACTCACCAAAAACTCTTTCATCATTAATATTCTTGATCACAAACCAGAGACCAGCAGGAAAAGTACAGATTAAGACATGAAGATCAAAGAAGAAAGAAACCCATGTGGTTGGCTGATGCTCAGAAACAGAGGCAATGATTGGAATATGAATCTTGGCGTACCTGGTTGAGGTTGAGAGAAAAATTTAAAATTCTATATTTTTAACATCAATAGAAACATGCACTTGAGTATGTTTTGCAGGAATTTATTCATACCCTATGAGAAGACTGAAATTTCTCCTGAAAATGTTTATATTTTTTTATTTTCTGTCTATATAGTAGAACAAAGGCAAAGAAAGAAATTCAGTGGCCTTTTGGCATTTTTTAACTTGTCAAGTCCAGCAGAGGAGAGTTTCACACTACTTGTATACGATTTGTGTATGCAGGTCCAGTTACTGGTGATATACAGTGGAATCCTGATTTCTCGAACCTCCAAGGGAAACACAAATTGGTTTGAGAAATCGGGAGTTCGAGAAATTGGGGGTGAAATTACAAGTGAAGCAAATCCAAGGGAAACAAGGTTTGGTTCGAGATATCGGGAGGTTTGGGAAACTGAGGGTTCGAGAAATCGGGATTCCACTGTACCATCACCTGTGAGATCTCTCACTACTGTCTGTTTAACCTACAAGGAGACCCTCGCATTTGGGTTTTGCCTTATGGCATGGCCACCTATAAATTTTGAAACCCCTAAGAGCAACAAGCATTTAATTTCTCCTTACAATATCACTCCCAATTGAAACATTAAGGTCAGGAGAATAAAGAAAACGATCACCAACTACAAAAACTCTTGATTGATAAGCAAAGTCTCCTTGTCAGCATTTTAGGAAACATATAGAGAACAGTGTGGAGAATATGCATACTGATGTTAGAGTGCAAAGTGTCGAACCACCAGCAGCCGCTTCTGAAAAATCTGTTTTAAACTCCTCTATGTGAATATTTTAAGCAAAAGTGAAGGTGAAAAAAATTAATTGCAACTAGATTAAGCTGCGGGATTTCTTATATAATGAAAGAAAGTATTTTTTTTTTTTGCAGCATTTCATTTTACTTAACTTTTTCCGATCAAGATAACTTTTTTCTGAGGATCAAAGACCATGTAGAAAATCTGCAAAAATTAAAACCCACAAAATTTTCAAGCTACACAGTAGACTCTCAGTCTGACTTACCCAGTGTCATACAGAGAGTAAAACCGTCCACTCCAGGGGGCAACATAACCTGGAAGAAAGAAGAGGTCAACAAGTTGATTTCGATGCAAATATGGGTGATCCTCAGGCAATTACAGAAAACCCTCATTTTAAAAATTCAAACATTATCAATTGCTGTTTCAAGTGATTCATCAAGAATCCTCATCCGTATCTTACAGTAAACAGAAAACTGTTGCCAGTAGCCTACATACCAGCATAAGTGAGAAAAATGACAGCAATGAACACCAAGCCTGCTACAGCCGCCACAGCAAACACAAAGATGTTCTTAAAATCAGTCCACGATACTTTGCTTCTAATATACACTAAAAATGCATAGGCTTGGAGCAGTGCAAATGTACCTGGGACAAAGAACAGAAAGCATTATTCAAATGAAAAGGAGGCAAATAATATTCTTAACAAATCAATGACATTGTATACCACACAACAAAAAGTGTTTTTTGGTATTCCTAAAAATCTCTTTTCCACCGAGATAGTGAAAAACAGTGAATAAATGTTGTTGACTTCCTCCTGTGATATAAACTACAAATATTGACTCTTCATTTTGCTTATTGTTTAAAGCAATAAGCTGATTAGAGATAATAGATCTATTTGGAAAAGGGGGGGGAGGGGAGAGAGGCAGCAGAGAGTGGTTTCAGCCTCAGAGGCCAAGTGCACCATAACTGCCAGAATTTATGTTGCCTGCAGAAAGTAAGAACATGTCTCTCTTCCTGGGTGGAATTCCAGCTCAGCTAAACCCTCCCCATCCACTAGCATTTTGTCATGTTTTCCTGAACAATTTCCCATACCCATATCTATCAATAGAAGCAGAGAGACGCTGAGAAAGCAATGTCTTCTGCCCAACAACACAACACAACACAATAACCTGAACTCACGACCAAACCTCTTGATAAGGAGAGCAACAAACTAACCATCAGCGGTCTACAGTTCTTACCCTTAAAAACAATGGACTTCATTTTTCTTATACATCTGTTCTGTTGCTGTTTTTTTTTTTTTTTTGTCTTTAACCCTTAAACCCCTACCTAAGGATGACTCTAGAGTATCTGGTTTCTTCGAACAATATCAGCCCTAACTCAAACATTAAGGTCACATGATTGATGGAAATGGCCACCAACTAAAAAAAAACCTAGATTGCTTAATAAATTCTCCTTGTTAGCATCTTAGAAAATGTAAGGAGAACAGTATGGCGAATATGCATACTGATGTTAGGTTGTAAAGGGTTAATAATTTCTCTTAGAATTATTTTTTACTAAAATACAACATTTGCGACATTTAAGTCAAAGCTTAAGACCTATCTTTTTAGTCAAGCTTTCGATTTTTAATATTAATTAATTTGTTAGTATTAATTCCTGGTTAATTTAGTTAATTATTTAAGATCATTTTAATTGACATAATTATTTTAAAGCGCTCTGAACTCTAGGGTGAGCGCTATAGAAATCCTATATATCACAATGATCAGGGCTCGACTCTAACTTTTCAACTTACTAGCCACATGGTTAGTGACATCTTAGATGTTACGACAATTTCAGTTTGTTTATTAGCCAAACTGGCTAGTGGAAATCAAAAACCACTAGCCAAAACTGAATTTCTGCTAATGAATAAAGGCTGATAGTTTCTACAGAAACTGTTTGGGGCTGCGTTGGTGGGAGTAACTAAATAATTTGAATATAACAACAAAGCTGAAATGGTAAATTGGCCACTGTTATGATTATAAAAGCTGACGTTTTGAGCGTTAGCCCTTCGTCGGAGCGAATGACGTAGGGCTAATGCTCGAAACATCAGCTTTTATAATCATAATGGTGGCCAGTTTTCCATTTCAACTTTGTTGTTATATTCAAATGAATTTCTACTAGTCTGTGGTTAGTGGGCTACCATTGGTGTTGAGCCCTGAATGATGCCAGGAAGCTTTGAAATGACTCCACAGATGGGATGTCTGTCAAAAAATTTTGACAGCTTTTTCAACCTTTGACTAACCACAAACCTGCTGCTGCCATGTGTTCACTTGTGCGGATTGGCTGGAAGCCGACAAAAGGTACTTGCATTGACATGAGGAGACCCATGATGAAGAAAGTTGTGTACGCTGAAAATAACACAGAGAAACTTAAGTATTTAAGAATAAATATTAGCGAGAAAAACACACAACATTTCGATGACTCCATGTCATCATTCTCAAGTGAGAAGAGAATAAAAATGAATAGTTAATTTATACCGTACGAAGGTGACAAACGTAAAAAGTTTAATTTTTTTTTCTTTTTACAAAAAAAATTTTTTAAACTTTTTACGTTTGTCACCTTCGTACAGTATAAATTAACTAATCATTTTTATTCTCTTCTCACTTGAGAATGATGACATGGAGTCATCGAAACGTTGTGTGTTTTTCTCACTAATATTTATTCTTAAATGTCTAACAAAATCTAATGTCATTTGAAACTTAAGTAAATAAAAATAATTCTTTAAGGTACATCACATTCACAAGCAATGTGATTCAAAATCTACTTATTAACAAAGTGTAGAACAAGTGGAAGACCATTCTAATCAACACCAAAAAAAAGACAAGGCAGAGTAGGAATGCAGTTGCCTCAGAGCCATGACTTAGGTAAGAACACCTAAAGGGCAAGTGATAGAGCAGAACAGGGGAAGGTGGATGCATCAGCCAAAGTGGGAGTGAGTGCAGCATATAAACTTGAGCCCATTTTTACCATTGGTTTTAAAAAATACACTTTCATCTCACTGTCCATTTGTTGTTATCAATTAAAAGTATCTAAAGGAAATATCATCTTTGACTTTCAAGTAAACCCACCAGAGAATACACTGCCTCTGTCTAAAATGAAGATTAAGCATATCTGTTTACATTCCCCCCTCCCCCCCCTCCTCCCCACTGTTGGGAAGAACGAAAAAAAAAAAGGTAATCAGCAATAAACTTACCAACATAAATCCTAAATGAAAACCTTCCCATCAGAAGAAGGAAGAAGACATGAAGAGGAATCAGATTGATAATGAACACATATCCACCCCATGCAGAAACCTGACAGGTGTATAAGAAAAGTCGGCATTAAAATGTGTACTAGTTAGTTTTGTATAATATGTGCTATTCCCAAATGGCCATACTAATTAGCAAAGCAAGGAACAAACTCTTTTAACCTGTGACTAAAAATATTGAAATATTCTCAGCAACAATAGTTAGAGTAAGGTTAACCAGTCATAATTGTTAAAAAGAACAAAAGAAAACCGAGCCTAGTGGAAGAATGCCAGATATTCAGATGATGAGAAAACTCATTGTACCCAAAATTTGGGATTTAAACCAAACAATCTCAAGTAAAGAAAAATAAGTAAATGAAAATTCATAATTCTTTGACCCCTACGGGCGACTAGCATCTAATTTCTCCTGACCCCCTCCCCCCATGTTCCTCAACTCCTTGACCCCCAAGAGTGACTAGCATCTAATTTCTCCTGACCCCCTCTCCCCATGTTCCTCAACTCCTTGACCCCCAAGAGTGACTAGCATCTAATTTCTCCTGACCCCCTCCCCCCATGTTCCTCAACTCCTTGACCCCTAAGAGTGACTAGCATCTAATTTCTCCTGACCCCCTCCCCCCATGTTCCTCAACTCCTTGACCCCTAAGAGTGACTAGCATCTAATTTCTCCTGACCCCCTCCCCCCATGTTCCTCAACTCCTTGACCCCTAAGAGTGACTAACATCTAATTTCTCCTTACCCCCTCCCCCCATGTTCCTCAACTCCTTGACCTCTAAGAGTGACCAGCATCTAATTTCTCCCTACAATATCACCCCTAAATCACACATTAAGCTTATGTGAATAGAGGAAATGATCAACAACTAAAGGAGCTCTTGATTGTTATACAAATTCTTCTTGTCAGCACCTAAGGAAATGTGTGGTTAACAGTAAAGAGAATACGCATACAGATATTAAGGGTTAATCATTGTACCCACCATGTAGAAGTAAGACAGGCTTGTGCATGCTGCCCAGAACACCGAACCAGTTTTAACAGACTTCACCTAGATGAATTACGTACTGAAAATTACACTGAGAAAACTTTCTCCCAAATTCACAACCCAAAACACACATTTGAAAAAAAATTCCTCCTACTCCCTAAACAAAATATGAAAAATTTTGCTCCAGATGTTAACAGTGAAAGGTAAGCAAGCCAAATATAATAAATCCAGACTAAGATTCTTTCTGAAAGAGAAAATAATAATCCAGCTCTGCTCTGTTGCAAACTGTTCTACAAGTTTAAGAATCTTACTTCATATTTTTCAGAAATAATACACAGATTCAAATCAGAATTCAAACTTGTTCCAGCTTGGGGCAAATGAAACCTATAAATGAAGTTGTAAAACCTACCCATAGAAAATATGTAAACTGCAATGCAAAGATAGCTATGCCTTCATTGTCATAAGATCCTGCCACTGACCGAGATATGTACCCAGGAACTAGAAGAGAGATACAATTATCACTTATAGAGTGCTATTTACAATGACAGATCAACAGTGCTCTACAATCAATCCTAACCCACCCATCCCACCCCAGGGGAGGACATCCATCACACAGTAATCTTGTGCGTGGGAAATTAACGTCTCCTACCCCTAACCCTGTAGGAGACGGGACCTCCATTTATTCGTCCCTATCCGAGAAGACTAGAATATCTAACCATTTCTTGATGTTATAGAAAGGAAGCATATTCTTCTCAATTATTTTAAGACCTTGAGTGTTGGTCCAGCCAGGGCTCGAACCCTCGACCTCCCGCACAACAGTCCAGCGCTCTATCCATTGAGCTAACCGGGAGGCAGTTACATTATATAGAGATACATTATATTTGTTGATCAGACTACACCATTCATGCTAAAACAACAATTTTGATGCATTCAGCATGTCTTCTAGTTCCTATTGACTCCTTATTTGCGGAATTTTAACCCGCCAACAAAAAATACCACTGCAACAGTAACTATTACTTACCAATTGCTATGAAACAAGCTGCAAAGAGACCAGCACGATCATTCCATAGTTCCTTGGTCAGGAGATACGTTGCTATGGCCGTGAGACCACTGAAGAAAAGACATAGAAAATATCGATCACTAAGATCTAAGATTTAAATTTTATTTCTCTTCACAGGACTCGAAATTAAAAGAAAAGTTCAGTCGCCATTTTGTGATTTCATACGTAAATATAGCCGCAAGTTCACAAATTTTAATCGCAAAAATCCAGCGGTTTAACAAATAAACAATTAATACGAGCTTGCAATACATATGAATAAGAGACCGCTGCAATGGCGGCCAATCAAGGTAATGGCGTTGCGTGCACAACATTGCGGATAAATTAGGTACAATTTTACCCTATATCTTCAAATGTCCAGGATAATCAAGGCACATGACAAAATATTTTTTCATTTCTTTATTTATTTCAGCAAAAATAGTGGCAAAGTAGCGACTGCTGGCTTTTTTATTCTACTCGCAAATTTGTGACTCCTCTGGAAGTTTTAGTTGTAAACATAAAAATTAAGTCGCAAATGCGACTGTATTGGTCGCAATTTCGAGCCCTGCTTCACCATTCCCCATAAGTTGCTTATGATTTTAGTTTTGATAATTTGTTATTGAATCAAGTAATATCCCCTTGCTGATATTTTTTCTTTTCTCATAACCTTTCTGCTTTGAAATGTACAGATATTGTGAGGATAAAAACTTAAGTCAAATTATCAACATTACAATGCAGATATTGAGACAACATTACCTAAACATTGGTGCCAGAAAGACACACACATCTCTGATATGTACTGTGATGTTAAGTGTGTTCAGAACCCAGTGAACAGATGCAGATGTCAACATCAAACCTGGGTAAACCTGAAGGAAAAAAAAAAAAAATTAATGACCTGTAAAATCTGTAGAACAGCTCAGTGATTTAAAGGTTGATCAACTTTAATAGTCCTTTTAACAGTTGTGGGCTTGGTGGCCAAGCCTTTGAACAGGAGTGAGGCTTAGGGTGACCTTGTTATGATAGAGATGTTGCTGCGTTTCAAATGCAAATTACTTTGTTATCATGCTAACTAAATACAGGTATCTATGACAACAGGGTCACCCTTAGCCTCACTCCTGTTCAAAGGCTTGGCCACCAAGCCTACAACTGTAAAAGGGACTATTCTCGATCAGTGAGCCAATTGTGTTACTCACTGTTCCTCCGACAATTCTGCCCAATGGATACCAGGCTCTCTCATCAAACCAGTTCAAAAAGTTATAAAATCCATGGGTGACAAGGTGATGTGTGGACCGATAGTTAAACCTGATAAATTGAAAAAGATAATAAGTTTAAGTCAGTTTTAGCTGGCCTGTAATCAGATGTAATCTTGATGTGTAACCAACTTATAGGTCCATGGGCCAAGCCTACAGACCTGTAGACTGTATGACTCTTACAAACTTTGAAACAAAACTTGAACTTTCTTGGGGAACAAGCTTGTAACAAGTTGAAAAGCTGGCCACCCATGACCCGTTGCTTTACTTTGTTTGTCCTTTTGTCTTAAAGTCAACCGAGTCTTCACCAAACTATTAGAAGTGTACATATACATCTTTAAGTAAAAAATCTTAGTCATTTACAAATGGCATTTGCTACTAAATCCCACTTGCAAAGAGAAAAATAAAATAAATAAGATTTCACCTGCCATTTAAATTTGATAGCATAAAATACATACAATACTTTATTCAAGAGAAAGGAAAATAAAAAAAATTGTAAAAAAAAGTATCTCTCGAAAGGGGATATTCTAGAGGTTAACCCTATATAAAAGATTCCCCGAATAAAAAGATCAAAACATTATATACAGATAATTAAAAACTGTTTACCATCATCTCAATCAATATTCATGTAAATCTTTAGTCTGTTACGAAATAAAGTCAATGATCCTGCGTGTACAATATCTTTAGGCAAATTATTCCACATATTAACGATCCGTACAAAAAAAGAAAATTTGTAGCAATTTACGATAGCTATTTTTACGTAGAGCTTATAATCGTGATTGGCTCTAGTTCGATTACATTTAGTAAGTTCAAAAAAGTCCGAAAAATGAAGACTATCTATTTCCAGAACTATCTTGTAGCACTGGATCAGAGATAAAAACTCTCTTCGTTTCTCCAAAGTTTGCCAATTCAACATACAAGGTATGTTTTGAACAAACCTTGCTCAAAAATTATTTAATTCTAAGTTTACTCTGATATCCATGAAAAGTATTCATCAGAGATAATCTGTATACAGTTGCAATAATTATACTTTTTATGCTTCAGTACTTTTAAGTTCATTCTGATATTCATAAAATGCAGTCATCAAAGATAATTTGTATGTAGTTACAATTATCATGCTTTCTATGTTTTAGCAAAACTTGCTAGTTCATACAAATAAATTACTTATTTCCTGTAACAAAAATTAAAGAGCAATGAATTTTCTAAAATTCTCTCCAGGTTTTTTTTTTAAATTCTTTGTCTATCTCCAATCACATCTCAATCAAGCCACAACATAAAACCACAAGAACATATGTTCTTGTATCTTTAACTCCTCCTTATTCTCAGGTGCATGTAAACACTAATTCAAAAATAGCCTAAAAAGTCCAAAATTAAAATTTAAATGGATCAGCAGAAAATAAGGAGGTCATGTCCCTTATATTGAGCAGCTGATTAAATCAATTTTTTTAGAAAATTCATCTTTTGAAAGTTGTTTATTCAAAATATTCAAACTAGAATTGTTCTTGACAAATACATATCAAAATTAAAAAAAACCTTGAAATAGATAAATTAAATGCATGCACCAATAAGATCATTTGTAGTATCACAAAATTTAAAATTATCCTCCTATTGATCAGAGCGTAATCAGGAAAAATATGATCACAAGCAAGGGAAGCCAGACGCTGAAAAAAAAAATTTCAGAAAAAAGGGTGTTCCCACCATGGTAAAATATCAGATGTGCTTTCAACTTGATATTTGCACTTTCGTTCCGGAAGATGGTTTTGCATATCTTTATTGACCCTGGATTGTGTTTCAGTCAATTTCCCTTTCTTTCACAAGTTCACGATTCAGAAATTCCCTGCAAACGAGAACTACTCTCAGTAGTCACGGCATTACACAGTATTCTAAGATATTTCAAATACTAATTAACCAGCTGACACTTCCCGATCTAATATAACCAAGACAACAAAAGACGGAAATAGTGGCCAAACATAATTGTTGCCCTTGAATGAATTCGAAATTTGAGGAGGAATTACGAAATGATTATGACCTCCCCAATTCCGAGCTAAAAAACCCGATCCAAAAGTTAAATTCGCTTCTATGTCAAATCATCGGACTGAAAAACGCTGGCCTAGCTATGGTAAAGTTAGGTTAAGTTGAAATTTGAATTTTAAGACTTTACTGAAAATGTCAAAAATTTGAAAACAAAAGACCGACTTGTCAAATGCACACAGATAAATTTTTTATCCACTTCCCAGACTTAGATATAAACATATCACGAAGAAAACTCTACTATTACCTTGGAAATCGAAATTAAAAAATAACGCGAAAAAGACTGTTCAAATTATTTCATCTGATCTTAGCTTACCACGGGTCGAACTCGTGGATGATGCTCTCGAACCGTATCACAGCGAAAAGTCGGCTCGCAAAACCCACCAGCCATGCTAAAGAAAGGATGGTGAAAGTCAGCAAGGATTGCCAGCCTATCGTCTGTGTTTTTGCCTCTGCAGAGGTAATTTTCCCTTCTTTTGAGCCAGACGCTTCGCTGCTCCGTTCGACCTCCATTTTGGAAGCTGTACCACGTTTTTCAGGCTAAGCCAATCAGCGGTTACCAGCTGTAAACTAGTGCCAGTCTCTCCAATTTTCATTCATACTCGTTTCGTGGGAATAAATGGCTCTTATCGAAGTTGAGTACGCCACCCAAACGATCCAGCGGTATTTCTGTGAGCAAACAGCAAAGCGAGGCTATCGGGTATTAGAAAGTGACAAAAAAGCTATACTCTCTGCCAAAAGTCTTCCAGAAGCAGCCTTCTTTTCCGCTGAGGAGAAAGTACAGTTACTTAGTGGTAGTTTCCCACGGAATCTTACCAAAGAAAGACTAAAAGAGTGGTTGTCATTCCGAAAAGGGACGGCGAAAGATGGTAGCCTGTTTCTTTTTTGAAACAGGGTAAATTCGGCGCGTTTTGGCTTTGCAAAACGAGAAATTTAAGGCATTTTCCAGAGGTTTTTAATTTTGAAATATAATTTAAAGTTCAGTTTCGCTTTGAAAGCGTAAAATTGGCCGGAAAATAACGTCAAGTCCACGGTCAGGCTTTGAAGTTTGTCAATGCAAAGTTTAAATAAATGTTGTGTCTTACCTGTTCTTGTGGTTTTGGTTGATTCTTTAAATATCCTTTCGTGTCCTAGTGATGAAAATTGTTCGTGAAGGCCGGTGCATACAGCGATGCAAAGAAACCTTTGTATCTAGTCTTTCTAGACTTCATAAAGTTGGGCGATTATGTTCGATACTGTTTCCAAAGGGATCGTTTCCGTAGTGCTGACGCCACATATATTCTTGTAGGTAGCCATCGAAAAGTCCTTTGGATGTTCCTGTTTGGGGCAAACCTCGCTTGATTCCCCACCATGTATCGATGCCCTGTGTGTGCGCACCGGTGAATTCCGGCGCATTGAAGCCATTCCATCGCAACCCTTTTTTGAACATCGCCACTCGTACCCGTCTCGCGATGAAGTACGTCGTGTCTAGCTAAGTTCATTGCTGCACCCAGCTCGAGGACATTTTACCGACGTCGCAAGCAGGTTGTGATCCTTACACCACTGTATGTACCGGTCGTGATCCGATAATATTCGAGAAAGTCGAATAAAATTCAGTCTCTCCATCTCCAAGTTGTTGTTCTTCTTCCTTCTATATTCTTCTTTTGTTGATGTTAGTAGAAAGAAGTATGAATAAATTTTGTTTTCTGTGTGGTATTTGGCCAATCGTAGAGAAGAAGAAATGCATTCTTTAGTGCAAAGGGGCCCTTTGGTGCATTGTATCAATGCACATATTGTTATGAAAATTTTTTTACTGAAATGTAAAAGAAAAAGTAGCTTTTGGAGAGGAACTCCTAACTGGTTTGCGTAGCATAGTTGTAAGGCTATGGTTTGATAATGGTCTGATTATAACGCGTTGTCTGAAGAGCGATGGTTCAAGGTTCAGCAGAACTGTCAAGATGGTAAAAAGGAAAGAAAAGAAAAAAAAAACCGGGGACTGAGAAGTTAGGAACAAAGGGGAGAAGGGAGAAGAACGTGAGAAAGGAATGGAGACGAAAAAGCCGCTTTCAATCAATTTCTCTTTTATTGAAGCAGTAAGTACTTATTAGTAATGTATATATGCTAAACCCATGGGAATAAGCCATTATCTTAAAAACAATGGGGTGCATACATAATTAATGAAATTGAATGCATAATTAATGTATGGGGTTATATGGTACTCTTTCCTTTGTCACTTATAATTATTGCCATTGCTTAGAGGGAATTTCGAAGCATGAGTTTTATACCGACTTGTTTTATTCGCCGTAGGGTCATCAGTTATATCAAAAATAGTTGGCAGAATAATTTTACGGAGAAGTGGCAACACTTGGCAGCAAGTAAACCAGAGGACCAAACGGCGACCGTCAATTGTGATTTCCCTGAATCTGCACAGTGGGTTTCACTGGTTGACGTGAAGGACGATTTCCCTTCTTTTAATTGAGCTAACCGCCGCCTGGTTAGCTCAATTGGGAGAGCGCCGGACTGCTGTGCGGGAGGTCGAGAGTTCAATACCGGCCGGACCAACACTCAGGGTCTTAAAAATTAACTGAGAAGAATATGCTTCCTTTCTCAACATCAAGAAATGGTTAGATATTCTAGTCTTCTCGGATAGGGACGAATAAATGGAGGTCCCGTCTCCTGCAGGGTTAGGGGTAGGAGACGTTAATTTCCCACGCACGAGATTACTGTGTGATGGATGTCCTCCCCTGGGGTGGGATGGGTGGGAAAAGGTGAGGTCGTTACATGGACTAAAGCGGCTGCCAGAGGCGCCTGATAATGCTGACGTCCGATCTCAACCTTAGTAAAAATTATTGTAAGCGCATTGAGATTCTTAAATGCGTATTAAGAACGTTCATTATTATTATTATTATTATTTAATATTCAAAATATCGTGTCTTACTTTATTGAAAGAAAAGCTAAAGATAATGAATGTAACAAAGATTACAAGAATGTCAGCAGCAAAGCTTTCGGTTTGTTTTGACATGGTAACATCCAAAAACTGGAAATCGCTCGGGACGACAACGAGAAGGTACATATTCGATGTGACTGCTTACCTGAAATGAAAAAAAACTTGAAGTATAACATGAAGCTCTCAATGTGTAATAATGGTGGACATGAAGGTAACATGCATTACATTTGCCAGCTGTGCTTGCCCAGCTGGCAAAGGTCCACGTGGTTCTTGTAAACATATAGGAGCTCTTTGTTATGCACTTGAAGAATTTGTGAGACTTAAGTGCACACGGGAATTTGAAACGTGTACCTCAAGACTGCAGAGTTGGAATCAGCCAAGAAAGAGGAAGCTTGACTCTCAGTCAGTTTATGAAATTGATTTCTCAAAAATATTTAAAGAAGAGAAGAAACAAACAATGTCAAACCTTTGAATGATCCAAGACGTCCATCTGAAAGGAACAATGATTCGAAAAAAGTCAACACAGAACTGCTCGATAAAATCAAAAGAGTAAAACCAAATTGTGGTTTCTTCTGTTTACTATCTGGTGAAAAACTTGACCAAAATAAAAATGAAATTATCTCTCCGATTAAAGAGCACCCTGTCTCACTCACAGAGATTTTTGACCGGGCAAAAGAATTAAGAGAAATCTCATGGTTACTGATCAAGAGAGACAGAACATTGCAATTGCCATAAAAGCTCAAAGTAACTGTCTGGCATGGTTTGAACACAGACGTGTTCGTATTACAGAGTCTCAGAGCAAGCGAGCATTATTAAAGCGTTCTACTAGCCCAACAAAGGCAATGAAGGAAATTTTACACTATAACAGTCAGTACCAAAGCAATAAAATGAAACAGAGACTGAAAGATGAAAAGAAGATCATATGGCTATATGAAAACAAACCAGATTGCAAAGTCAGTGAAACAGGTTTTGTTATATCTCAGTGTTATCCTTTCCTTGGGGCCTCTCCAGATGGGGAAGCCCATGGAGGACTAGTGGAGATAAAGCGAATCTTCACAGATGGCCTGTCTCTAAAGGAGGCAGTGTGTAAGCGTGGTATATGTAGAGACACTTCTCATGGGTTGGTGGTCAACAAGAATCATAAGTTCTATTACCAAGTCCAGCAGCTGATGCTTTGCATTAAATCATCCTGGACTGATCTGGTACTCTCTGACACTGTTTATTTAATTGTTTTACATGTGAAGAAAAACAACAAATTCCTTTCTGACTTAGTCCCAAAACTGGAAAAGTTTTATGACAATCACATCTCTTTGGAAATAGCATACCCAAGAGTTTTTTATGGACTTACTAGATTGAGTAAATTTACAAATGAAATGACTAAAAACATGTTATACTGTATTTCATCTCAAGAAGTACTGTAAATATATACAAATGGCAACATTTCAGTTGTAAGCATGTGCTAATTACTCTCTGATTAGAGACAGGAACATTTTGTGCTAAAATGCGTGTACATTGAGTTTTGTAATATTTTTACAACAAATTGATGGAAAATTCACTTGATCATCACATCACTATACAGTCTGTTTTCACTGTCTCATAGATAACATGAAGGCAATATTTGTTGGAAAGATCAATGTTACTGCTACCCATCTACTAGTGGTGGGAGGAAGTTTGATAGCATTGCACAGACAAAAAAGATCATATCAATTATACCATTCCTGCACAAAGTTATGGGGACAAAGTCTAAAATGTGGTAGTTTTTTATTCTTTCCATGGCTCTTTCAACATGGATTCTTAGAGATGCAATCCTTCTTGTTTCCAGTAATTCACTTTCATTAAATTGCCCAGATTCATTCATGAATGGAGGAACATTTACTTCTACCCCTTTAGATGCAAGTATTTCTTGAATATTAAAACCTCTATCAGCCATGATAACATCACCATACTGTAGTTTCTCTATAAGACCTGACTTTTGGGTTAGTTCCTTGTCAGAAATGCTACCACCATACAGGGTTTAAACAAATGAAATCCCCCCTTTTGGTACAATACCAACCAAAGCTTTCAGGGTGTTGCGATTTTTGTATGTAGAAAATGTTACTTGTTGAGCCTCTGGGTTGTTTGGCTTTTCAATGTATATCTCTGTAGCATCAATTATTAGAGTAGTTGTTGAATACTTTTTGCGAAAACATTCAGGTAGGTGTAATTGAACAATCTCTCTGGAAGGAAATACATCAAGTTCTTTGAATCTAAAGAAAATAAACTTGATCCAGGTATTAATAATTTGGGATACTACACTTTGGCACACTCCAAATCTAGCTGATAAGTCTTCTTCTAGTAAGCCAACTTTTAAACGACAAAGGACCAGAAAAAATTCATTCTCGACAGTCAAAGCCCTACTAGGCCCAGGTTTATATTTGTGCTTAGTTTCTCCTAAATCTTCTGTGTTTTGGTAGTCCAAGTGAGCCGCGGTCTCCCTCCCCAGAAAGTCAAGAACCATTGAAAACACCTCATAGTTCTCAAATCCAGTATAAAATCGTAATAATTTAGCATTATCCTTGACAGTTTCGATGCTGAAGGCTTTCTCCTCGATCAATAATTCCAGCTCCTTCCTGGCGCTTCTTTCCTCCCCAAGTTGATTTTCCGGCTCTTGTATTTTTTTGTTCAATTTGCGCTCCTTAGTTTGCAATGTCTCAAGTAAACATGACATTTTGTCATCCTTTAACTTAAGTTGATGTTCCCAGTTTTCATCTCGAGTTTGAACTAAAACTTCACTTTCTAGATGATCAGTTTCTATACCATCTGAACCAGATTTCAAATCCGTGTGTTCAATGTTAATCGATTCGGAGACTGAATGCTGCTGCGATTTCTCTATTTTTGTTTTCTTCGTGTTCAACGATGCTCGATCGGCAGGCTTTTTCCTCTTTGGTTTTTCGACAGTAAAAATAAACTTTGTCGGTATAGAATCTGGCTTTAAACGAATTCTTTGTCCTCCCAGTGGTTTTATGAAGCAACTGGCTTCAAAATGCTGACTACACACGTAAGAGTTTTTGTTTACCGGAGTGTTCTCTCGACGCAGTTTCAGGAGCCATTGTGCCAGCAAATTCCTGTTTGACAGTGGGAGCAAATGCCATGATAGGTCTTTGCACTCCGCTTTGGAACTTCGATTTTGACACCCAAAAGCTACGCAATGCTTCACCATGGACAACAACTCTCAAAAGTAGACAAAATATTATCTAAACGTCAAACTACCTCCTACATTCCCTCACTATTTCCTTTTACTTTACAGCGGGCTAGACCCGTTAGCCTCGTTTTGGCCTAAGCTCATCGAGAGTCCGCTGATTTCGCGTACTCAACTTCGATAAGAGCCATTCAATTTTTTTTTTTTTTTTTTGGTTTTCTTTAAGTTTCATTTTTTTTATTTCATTCAAAAGGTAAGAGAAACCAGCTCAGTCAAAACTAGAGACCAGCACTTGGAGCTTAACGTTGCTCATATAATCATATTCACCATTTAGGAACCCAATTTCATAAAAATAGTCGCCTCTAGAAAAAAAATGTCTGAGGCTGTTAGCCTTGCAAACCAACTTTGAGAGGGGTAGGGAGTGTAACTACTTTTAGTTATTTACTCCTTTTGAATTTGATTTCGATTATTTTCGAATAACACGCGTCCCACAGATGAAAATTCTACGTACTTACCCCTCCAAAAATACTGATTACTACGGTGGCGCATAAAGGACATGCGTTTTTTTTCGATCACAAGTTACGTAATAACTTGCGATCGCGATTTACAATATGCGATCGCGACTTAGAACTTATGATCGCAAGTTACAACTTGCGAGTTAGCTTCAGCATCAGTTACATGTGTTTAACAGTTTCATAAAAGCTAAGCGCTCCTTGAGTTTCTACCAAGTGTGAGGAATGGTATTCAGGTAACCGGTTTTTTCGTCCAAGAGTCTTTTCGTCCAAGCCTTTTAGTCTTAAGTCTTTGGTCCATTCGTCCAATATCAAGTCTTTTCGTCAAAGTTATTACATTGTTTTAAATGATCGCGACTTTTAAGTAGTGATTGCGAGTAGTAAATAACGATCGCAAACCTAAATCACGATCGCGATTTATAAGTTAAGTTTTGGAAAGTTGGTAACTTACGTTCGAAAAAATCGAATATTCCTGGGTAGAAAACCGCGTACTCACGAGTAAAAAATTGACAAAATTGGTAGAGAGAAAAAGTTTCGAAAAAGTTTCGAAAAATAGTCTAAAGAATACTCCAACAGTCCAATGGTCCAGGTTCCATTGATCCAGTAGTATTTTATGCTATGCCAGATTATCAAAAGCGTGTGAAGGTGTAGTCTGATCGTCCGGGTGAGTGTAGTCCTGAGAAGGACTGTTGTCGGTGGCAGTGACTGACGTTTCGACAACCTGTGCGGAAGTCATCATCAGAGTCAAGTGAATGATTGTTGTCAGTAGAATGTTCTTATTCCAGTTCGTGTGAAATGATCGGTTGGTTTTGCCGTGATGTTATTGGCTGTAAGACTCAAGTGACGTAAGTCGGTCGTGATTGGTCTGTTTCGGTCTGTCGGTAAAGTTAGGTTGTTCTTTTTCGGTCGTTTGTGATGTTTATGTCGTGAATGAGTCGTTTGTATGGGGCGGGTAGTTGTTGACATCTGTTTAGGGGAGTCTGTTCTAAGTTAGTAAACCAGCTTTCCAGAGTCAGTCGTTGAAAATAGTCAGTGCTGTAGGTTAGGCACTGCGCAGAGTCCCAGTCAATGTTGTGGTTGGTAAGTCGATGGTGTTCAGCAATGTGATTGCTGACATCACCTTTCCTCGTCGCCCGTCTGTGTTCAGTCAGTCTTGTTGTGAGGTTTCTGCCAGTCTCACCGATGTAGGAGGCTTGGCAGTCGGAACAATTGATCTTATAAATTGTTCCCTGTCTGTTCCTCGGTTCGTCTTTGTCTTTAACGTTGGTTAGTAACTGACGTAGTGTGGTGATGGGTTTGTGGGCGACGCGGATTATAGCCAATAACATCACGGCAAAACCAACCGATCATTTCACACGAACTGGAATAAGAACATTCTACTGACAACAATCATTCACTTGACTCTGATGATGACTTCCGCACAGGTTGTCGAAACGTCAGTCACTGCCACCGACAACAGTCCTTCTCAGGACTACACTCACCCGGACGATCAGACTACACCTTCACATGTTACCCCCGGGTTCAAACCATTTACCGCATTATCAAAAGCGCACCTTACGCGAAAAGGTGTAAATTATATAGTCGAACCTCTCTTTGCGACCAGCTCTCGTGAGCGACCACCTTTTCAAAAAAACAAGAGTTTTCAAGTCAAATCATTAAAAAAGGGACCTCTCGTCATCGACCACCTCTCATAAGCCACCACTTTCAGAGATAATTGCCGACAATTTTCAATTGTTTTTAACCCTCCCGTGGACGACCAGACGAGCGGTAAATGAATACTGTATCAACAGATGTCGTAATAATGAGCTACCGCAAGTGATTCCCGAAAGATTGGAAGAATTGATAAAATACAAATGTAGATTTTATCACTTGTACTGAGGAAAGAAAACTCTCTCATCTTGTGAATACTAGACATGTTTATGTATGACTGCATCTATCTTGTATTGATCAGAAAAGTTGTGGAAAAGCAGTATCAAATGACGTCAACTGGAGTATGAAGAGAGTTTGACTAATGGTCGTGGGTCGTGGGTCGTGGGTACAGGTCGTGGGTCGTGGGTGTGGGTGTGGGTAAAAGTCGTGGGTGTGGTTAATACTTAATAATAAAAATAATCATTTCAAATATTAATTATAATAATACATAAATTTTTTTACAATCCCGTCGTTCATTAATTTAACTGTTCTTACTTCTAGTTATTTTATTTTGTTTATTCAATTTACCCCACTTTACGTCTATCTTTATCTGTTGTCTCACTGTCGATGAAATTAGTTTTCCATATTCCCGCTATTAAATCGTACAGCTATTTGAAAACCACTTTCTATATACACCAAAAAGCGAAAAAACTCTTTTGTTTGCAAAACAGATACAATCTTTGTTTGCGCTTTTCCGTACTGCAAATACAATAGTGTTTTTGCACAGGGTAAAATATGGACAGCACCATTTTTTGGACTATTTTTTGGACCATTATTTGGGCCATTTTACAAGGGGGAGGCACACATTTGGTACTCAGGGAGGGGTGGGTGCAGTCTACAAATACTGAGGGAGGGGTGGGGGAAGAGTGTTATAACTCAGGCATGGGTGGTAGGTGTTTGTGATTGTAATCACTGCTGGTTAAAGGCGCTTTTACTCGATCGTACAAATTATGTTAATCCGTTTTTCGACTGACTTCTCCTTCATCAACGTTTTTGCGCATTTTAGTCATGCGAAAGCGAAACTGCCACGTAAATACTGGACTTATAATTCTTATTAAAAATATCGTGTTTACGATCCTCCACTGTCGAGTTACCAGTCTGGCAGAGGTTTTGTATGTGCCGTTTGAGTCGACTTGTGCACAATCAGTTTTCCTTTGTGTATACAGTGTGTAATTACAAGATTTATCTGTCTTTCTTTTGTCATTGATGTTATCAGACGAGATCTCGGAATTTCTGTTCCTTGGCCCTTGACTTTAGCCGCAAATATAGAATTCACGAGCGCTATCGCAATTTTAACGTCATAGTACTTCCACTAAATGAAATCATGTTTGGTACAATCGTATAAAGCAATAATCTCTCAGGTATCTCGTTAACACAGACCTCGAAAACGCAGACCGCAGACCGCAGACCGCACACCTGGAAAAACGTGTACACAGTGTGCAATTACAAGATTTATCTCTCTTCCCTTTGTTATCAAACGAGATCTCGGAATGCGAAAGCGAAACCGCCACGTAAACACTGGACTTTTATTTAAATTTAAAATACTGCGTTTTTGAGTCGACTTATGTGTGCACGATCAGTTTCTTCGCGTTTTCCTTTGTGCATACAGTATGTTATTACTAATTTATCTATGTTCCTTTTCTCAGAGATCTTATCAGACGAGATAACGGAATTTCGCACTACACCGAAAAATGGTCCAGTCCATATTTTACCCTATGCAAAACCACTATTGTATTTGTACTATGGAAAAGCGGAAACAAAGATTGTATCTGTTACGCAAACAAAAGAGTTTCTTCGCTTTTTTGGTGCATATAGAAAGTGGTTTTTAAATAGCCGTGTGATATAATAGCGGAAATATGTAAAACTAATTTCATTGACAGTGAGATAGCAGATAAAAATAGACGTAAAGTGGGGTAAATTGAATAAACAAAATAAAATAACTAGAAGTAAGAACAGTTAAATTAATGAATGACGGGGTTGTATAAAATTTATGTATTATTATAATTAATATTTGAAATGATTATTTTTATTATTAAGTATTAACCACACCCACGACTTTCACCCACACCCACACCCACACCCACACCCACGCCCACACCCACGACCCACGACCCACGACTTGTACCCACGACCCACGACCCACGACTATTAGTCAAACTCGTATGAAGAAGCCGCTAAAAGTAATTACGCCGGTCTGGTCACCAAATGCAAATTACCCGAAATATGGACCTCCCGTGAGCGAACAAACATCTACACTTCGCATTTCGGGTGGTCGCTTACGGATGGTTCAACCACAGGGGGCTCAAGCTCTCTGAGAAAGGATAATATTATAAAGCTTTGTATGGGAGTTTAGGCTCCGCTCTGTAGCTCCGTAAATAATACAACAAATGAGCTTTAACCTTCAGATAGCATTGCTTGTGTTATTTTTATTCTCTGGTAGTGATTTCAGACCAATCCGTCAAGACTCAGCTGAGCTCTCATCCCCCTACCGCTCGTACTGAGAAAAAGTACGAAGTAAACACAATATTAAACTTCCATGCAAAGATTCATATAAATTATCCTCTCATAGAGAGCTTGGCCTCTTGTGATTCAATATTTCCCCCTTTGTAAGCCCTTTTTTATTTGTCACATTAGGCAAAACACATCGTGGCCGGGTCGTTATGACAATCCTGTGAGTACCCTCTGTTTGACACAGTGTGACCCCCCACCCCCTCCTATTAAAAATCCCAGCTACGCCCCTGACTTTTGTCTTGATAGTGTAACTGTCAAGATGGTGGCCGAGTTGGCGCTTTTTAGTTTGAATTCATTTCCAGTGATGGTAAAATTATCCTTAAGAAAGATGTGCGCAAAATTTCAAGTCTCGAGAGTGACGCGATTTTGAAAAGAGGAGACCTCAGATAAGGCCTAGTTTTGTACTTACTATTTCCGCTGAAATGAAGACCACATACGGTGTTGGTTGCGATTTGATTATCGAAGAATTGTAAATTGCTGAAAGATCTGTAAATGATAAGTTTGTAAACTGTAACTTGATATATATTTAAATTGGTGACAAATCAGAGGTATGGAAAAGATGTTTTGGAACACTGTTCTGAAGGTAAGTTAAGAGTTATACCGTAGTCTTCTTTTTTAAGAGTGCTCTATGTCGTTCTTTTTCAAACCTGGACGTGTCAGCAGAATAACGGCAATGAAACCTTGCTGCGATCCTCGGTGCCTTTTCATTGAGCGATAGCATGATAACTAAAGAAAGTTTAACTCCGTCGAAATCGAGAAATCTGCTCCAAAGTATTCTGGCCGTAAACAAAAGCTCTTGTTTTCTGTCTCCTTTATTTTGTTCTGTCTTGAAGGTTTCTGATTTAAAAGTCTTCATAAGTCTGATAAAATTCTGAGAAGCCCCTTGATTGTTTTGTGTCTCTTGATATCACGCTTTACCGGTCAATTAAAAAATAGGCAGTCGGTGACTGCACGTAGCTTATGCGCCTGTCATTACTTACAATACCGTATTTAACCGCGCCCTGAAACAACTACACCAGAAGTTAGTCACAACTAAAGATATAATGCAAGCAAGCTCTGTGATGAACGAAACAATTATATCCATCTTAATACATTTAAAATACGGCAAGAGAACAGAACAAGCTGCACGTCTTATAGTTGTGCTATTAAAGTAGACAAATCAATATAATCGTCATATTTTTCAAGTCTGCAAATCAAGAACTGTTCGAATAAAACTGTCGTCCCGAAATATCTCTTGGTCATTTTCGTCTTGCTTCCTATTAACAGAAACCATGAAACATGCGATCTCTAGCCACCTGGACGAATTTGCACTTTGAAGTTTGATCCGCATGCCTATTTGCACACTTGCGAAAATATTTACCGATTTTTATCTTTCATCTCGATTTTTGTGTGAAAAAATCAATCGCAGGACAAAAATCGCAGCAATGCAACAGAAAAACTCCTTTGGGAAGCAAATATTTCACTTGCGGAGCAAATAATCGCAGCAATGCGACCTGAAACCGGCAAGAGACAAAAAAACTGCGATCACGATCGCCGACGGGAAGTACAGAAATCAGACGATGTAGGAGAAGACCGAACTGAATTCCAAGCATTAACGGGCTTACACTCTGGATAGCGTAGTATCTATGAATTCACAGAAGTCCGTAGATAAAAAAAGGAGATAATATCGGGGAATACCGGATCAAAATCGGCAGAGTTCGTTGTAGGCTCGGATTCTATCGTTACCCTCACTCACTCGCTCTCCGATTCTATTGTTACAGAGACTAAACAGGACAGCATAGTGGCTTACGCTTCTTCAAAGCTACTATTCTTAATGAGGTCTTTAAGCTACAAAATACACTACACTACTGTTTAGTACTTGGTTTTTCCTTAAGCGGATCATCGGGGCAGTGGTGGGCAAATTTTAAGCTTCCTCGGTGCTGTCACCCTGGTGTTATTAAAAGAGTGCGATCGAAAAATCACAAATTAATCTTCGTACATAAAATCCTCACTCGTCTATTTTATCTGTGTTCTGAAGCAAGTACATGGGAATGGTTTCCTTTCGTCATTACCTAACCCCTCCCCCCTTCGCCACAAGGGAAGCACTTCGATCGCGAGAGTGAATATTGTTGAAGTGGTTTCAAGTTGCTACAAGTTGAAAATATCTCATGATCGAAATGGTAAGGTTTGTATAGCATCAGTTAACTTTGCGATACTTCTTTTTAACCGGTCGTCCACCGCAGGCGAACTCATAAACCGTATTAGATCACGGTTGTGAAACTTAACTGTATCCGGTATTGTTGTACCCTCTATGAATAATACCTTTGAATCCGCTCTCTTCGCAATAGAATCAAGAGCTTTACAAATCTTACCTTTTAAATGCTGCTTGTCTAGTTCTATGTTATCAAACGTTGTAAACAACTTGGTTCAATTAAATGTCTTTCTTCGCTGTTTTACTTCAAACACAGGCATATGTTTCGTCAGAAGTGGGCACAATGAATCAGTTGCGAGCAGGCGATGACGGGACAATAAAAATCCCTTATCGCATCTTTGTTGGCGGTATAGCTTTCAATGTGAGTAGAGCGCCTTTATTAATAATACAGTAGTCGGCAAAAGTTTCTTCAACGCGCACATGAGAAAATGAAAATGTATGGAAACAATTACGCACTTCCAAACTTTTTGTTTTGTTTTGATTTGTTCTTAAGACCACTAAAGAAGAACTGAAAGACTTTTTCAGCAATTATGGAGCAGTGAGGGACACGAAAATCATAAAAGACTGCGACGGATTGAGTAAAGGGTAAGCATTACAACAGAGGTCAAGTTAAATGCAATAATGTTTCTGGGTGTTTTTACTGAATCTTCGAGAAAAACCTTCGAGTTTGTTGCGTTGCATGCGAATACATATGCCACAAAAAATTCAGGGGAGTGTAAACTGAAGGAACAAGTCTATGATGTATCATTTTCTCATCTTCACGGAGAGAAGCTAAGACAAATTCAAAAGGATTCAACATGTTTGAAGGGCAAAATGATAAGGATGTATTTTACGCTGGAGCTATGGGTCATATCTTTTGTTTTAGTGTTACTGAAGCATTGAGTGGACCGAACCATAGAATGGTCTAAATTTTCCTGATGAAACTCTTAAATCCTTGTTTGGGGGTAATCAAAACAACAAGGATAACAACACATGACAAATAAGAAGCCATTCGATTCTTAACTGATAACATCTTTGCCTAAATGGCATAGTTGAGTTGGGAAATACTTTGGTGCAATACTTGCAGCATGACTGAATGTGTCATAACATATAATCGCAGGTACGGTTTTGTTACTTTTTATCGAGAAGAAGATGCGCAGAAAGTTATGAACATGGTAAGAACACACGCTTTGTCTGTTAAAAAAAGTGGTACGTTGAAAATTGAATTCTTACCATATGGTCCATGATTTTTGGGAAGGGTCGAGAATTTGTGCTGTGATAATTATTATTATACGACTCGGGCAGTCAGAGGGCCTATAACTAAAATCAACCAATCAAAATGCTCTATTGCCGGTCAATATTCTCTCAGTATTGGACCGGGCACTGTCCCGAATGATACCGCACTTGTGTCCCTTTGAACTTCAGTGGTATAATAAATCTCTTATTAACCAAGCTTGCTCGGGGCCGTACTGGAAGAATATCGGCCCTCGGTCTTTTTTGTACGGACCTCGCTGCGCTCGGTCCGTACTCTCAAGACCTCGGGCCGATATTCTCCCAGTACGGCCCTCACGCTTGGTTAATAAGATATATATATCGACTGCCATCTAATTGGTGTAAAATACAAACCCTTAAACAGCTTTTCTCCTCTCTTTATTTCCACTAGGTAGTCGTTATTTTTAGTTGCTTTTTACATGACGAGCTTTGCCCACCAAAAAAATTTATGGAAATTAGGCTTAGCCGGATCTGAGTTCCGCCTGGCAATTATTAACTGTAAGAGAAGATCTCAGTTCGCGCCCACAGCACGTTCAAGGTGTTGCGGATGAAGTTTCTGTAATTACTTTTTGGCACTTTTCGGCGTCAAAATTGCATAGTTTGGGTAACCCAAAACCCTTAAGCTGACCTTTCTTGTCATAACACGAATGTTTCCCAGAAAGGGACACGCGGTAATGTCGGTGTCTCTCGTGTGCAGGCATATTTTCAGGTAAAGCCCTCGCGTGGAATCAACTCATGTTTAATTTAACGCTCCTTTTATGCGCACAATGTAAGCCAAAACAACTTTATAGTTAAACGTAAAGATCAGAATATTTTCTTCTAAGGATGATAAATGATCGACGCTGAACTAAATTATACGCTGAAGAAAATGCAAAACAGCATAACATGTAAAAGAGGAAATTTGGAAAAATACGAAGTTACGGAAACCATGAAAATCTTCGATTTTTAAGAAAGGAAATTTTTATAATTCCAAGCTAAGTAAGCTTTTCTAGTGTTTCATTCTTTAAGGCTTTGTGTAGAGCGGGGCCTTTGTTTTATAAACCGTAAAACTTAGTGACAAGTCGAAAGGGCTCGCTCTTGGTTATGTTATCAAAGAGTAGAGTGACACCACGGTGATCTTCCAGGTGTTTGATCATTGTCGCCGCTCGTGGTGTACTTCGCTACTTAGGTGAGCGAGATCGACGTTCTTCCTCTCTTTAATTCTGACAGCTGTGTGAAAGACCTGATCCTTACAATGAAAAACGGTCGATTGTGCTTTTTCAGTGGCGGCTTTAACGCTCGTCCATATTCAGCGCTTATCCTAACCATGCATGGCATCTCTAGCTATCTACAAGACACGCTGCGATGTATTATTCGTCCATGTCCAACACAACAACTGCGCTAGTGAGATAGAGAATCGAAAGATCACATTGTTGCGCTCGAGGCAGAGTGCGCTAAGTTTGCCAAGTTCTACAATGGACTACAGATCGTACGGCCTCCCGCAAGAATAAGGACAAGGTCTATCAGTTACAAGCAATGGATAAGTGGAATTGTAAAAAGTTTTAATTCGTCCGTGCATCGAAAGGCCGATGGTATGTAATTTTGCTCTTTTCCGTTCTTCACACACTCGAATAGCTGTTAAAATTAAATTTAATTGCGGGTTGTGCAGTCAAACTGTAACGTCGCCCAACATGGTTTTAGTTAAACCAGTGTCTTCTGAGGCGCTTCCACCAAAATAATTTAGAAGGGAACAACAGCGCTAACCGATTTAATATCTTCTCAAGAACATGTCAAAGTCTATTAAAACGCAGAAATTAAAAATAGTAAGAATTGGTGGTTCATGTTAAAAATCATTAAATAACAGTTCTCAGTTTGGCTCGATAGTGCTGTCACTTTGCACTAGCTGTTCATAGTGACTTACTCATTACTTTCAGTATTTGTTCGAGCTTTTCTTCGATGAAATAGGGGAAAAACTCGCAATTCACCTCTAAAACAAAAATAATAAGCTCTTCTCCCAATTGGACACCAGATATGACTGCGTAGTGATAATTGCGTTGTACGCGAAGTTGCAGTGTGAGAAAAATGAGTGAGGAAAATAATTCTAAGTGCTGTACAGCGCGATTTTTAACATTGATTACCTAGCTAAATGACCTGCTTGTCTTAGATATTTATGATAATATAGGAAGGTCCCCAAGGAATACTAATAACCCAGCGTGTAATTGTGATTGACAAAACCTGATAACTCAGGTTTATGTTTGAAAGAGCAAATCATTTAGTACATTTCACTCCAGAAGTAAATAATCTCTTAACTTTCGTAATTATTATTTTGGTTTCAGGCAAATGGTGTCGAGTTGAAAGATACTAAGTTCCTAAAACATACATCCAAGCTTTGTTAGCAGGCATGCTGAATGCTTTTATAAACGTGCGAGGGTAAAAATACATTTGCGGCCCCCTGTATGGAGAGAAAAATCCAAAGTTTTTTATTACAGGGATGGTAGAGTGAATGATGTTATTTCTGGTCTGAGTCATCAAAGTTCTGTACCATTAGAGTTAAGAAAAGCAATCGGGGGAATATGGAGGTTGCTGCAAGTAGTAGCTGTTAAACTCTCAACAAGCTTTACAGGCGGCCAATTAAAGAGCATGGGCAAGAAATCAAGCATGATTCTCACCCAGTAAACTAAAATGGTTGTTGGCAATTGAGATGGACGAGAAACCAGGGAATTTGAAGTAATCTGGTGGCCTGATCTTTTCTCAGGCACTAAAAATGGGAAACTGACCTTGCGATTTTATGTTCCTAAAGTGATACTTTGATTTCAATGATGTGTAGTACACAGTCTAGTTGACTTGTTCGTCATGTTTCCATAAATTTAGCAGCTGTTTCTTGGCAGTTTTTGTAAGTTTGTAAGATGTGTTTTGCATTTAGAAGAACAAACTTGTCTGTAGAAGGCTAGGATTAAACCCTGAATACAGCAAAATGACCCTGTAATATTAATGCAATTCATGTCTAGCTGGGCGCACTATACCCTGATGCCCTTCATTCTGTTGTAACCAAATTCAGAGGAAAAAAAACACCTGGAGAAACTCTTAGAGGGATAATATCTGTGGACTTTCACCATTTCTATGGTCATCAGGAATGACAGAATAAAGCAGTAACTGTTCACAGTCTTAATTCACTTAACTGAAAGAATAATGAGTTGGAGGGAACTATAGATCATTTTTTTCCAAGCATCTCTAATAATTCATGATGGAAATAATAATAACATTGATAACAATAATAATAATGATAATAATAATAATAACAATGATAACAATAATAATGATAATAATAATAATAATAATGATAAAAATATTTACATTGGTTAGAGAAATAATGTTCATTATCCTGATGGTTATAATTCCTATGATCATTTCCATTAATCTAATCATTAACATTATCATTCATATTACTATTATGATTATTTCAATGTTTATCTATGAACAAAATAGTGTTATTGTTAGTCTAGCTGAATGAGTATCCAAGTGATTGAAACTGGGGCAAAAACAAATTAAGAAAAGACAGAAAAACCCCAAAAACTGTTCAGGACTGCAATTCTTGAGTTGGCTCATTGTGAAAGGTTTTGGGACTTCATTAAGCAAGTGCTGTCTGTAGTGGGCCCTGTGTCAAAGAGAGAAGAGTAGCAGCTGAATTAATAATAATAATACTAAGGACAATGATAGGATTGATGGACCAAAGTCACCCTATGACTAATAACAGATGATACGTGACAAACAGCATAAGCAACACACTTTTCAAAACAAAAAGAGCAAGCTAAAGCTGCTATCAGATAAAAATAACTGTCCATAAAAGACTGACAGCATAGAGCTGAAAAAAAAAATAGGGACTGGTTCTGCCATCAGATAACAACAGTCCATAGACTGACCACCCAAGAGAAACAGAACAGATCGGTGGTTCTGCCATCAGATAACAACAGCCCATAATGGACTGACTACCCAAGAGAAACAGATCCACCTGTTAGTTCTGCCATCAGATAACAACAGTCCATGGACTAACTACCCAAGAGAAACAGAACTAGGCAGGTGGTTTTGAATCAGAAAAAAACTATTTAAGACCTCTGTACAATGTGTCTTAGAAAATCTTCTGCATTCTAACAATTTATTGAAGAGACAAACTATCAGAAACACTTGAATTTCTATTTGGGGGGAGGGGTGAGGAATTAAATGAAAATCTACTTGCCTGAGCATGCCATCCTCACTGAGTAGCCTATTTCAATTTGAAAATGATGATCACAATAATAAAGATAATGATAATGATAATGATAACAATAACAAATCATTATTATTATCATTTATATTACTATTATGATTATTTCAATGTTTATCTATGAACAAAATGGTGTTATTGTTAGTCTAGCTGAATGAGTATCCAAGTAATTGAAACTGAGACAAAATAATCTCAAGAAAAGCCAGGAAAACCCCAAAAACTGTTCAGGACTGCAATTCTTGAGTTGGCTCATTGTGAAAGGTTTTGGGACTTCATTAAGCTAGTGCTGTCTGTAGTGGGCCCTGTGGCAAAGAGAGAAGAGTAGCAGCTGAGTTAACAATTATAATAATAATGAAGACAATGATAGCATTGATTGACCAAAGTGCCTCCGACTAATAACAGATGATACGTGACAAACAGTATAAGCAACACATTTTTCAAAACAAAAAGAGCAAGCTAAAACTGCCATCAGATAAAAATAACTGTCCATAAAAGACTGACAGCATAGAGCTGAAAAAAATAGGGACTGGTTCTGCCATCAGATAACAACAGTCCATAGACTGACTACCCAAGAGAAACAGAACAGATTGGTGGTTCTGCCATCAGATAACAACAGCCCATAATGGACTGACTACCCAAGAGAAACAGATCCACCTGTTAGTTCTGCCATCAGATAACAACAGTCCATGGACTAACTACCCAAGAGAAACAGAACTAGGCAGGTGGTTTTGAATCAGAAAACAACTACTTAAGACAAGCCCTCTGAACAATGTGTCTTAGAAAATCTTCTGCATTCTAACAATCTATTGAAGAGAAAAACTATCAGAAACACTTGAATTTCTACTTGGGGGGAGGGGGGTAAATAAATGAAAATCTACTTGCCTGAGCATGCCATCCTCATTGAGCAGCCTATTTCATTTTGAAAATGATTCAATCACAATCATAAAGATAATGATAACAATAACAAAATCATTAATAATAATGATAATTACAATAATCATAACAATAACTACAATGACAAAGTCCGTGTTAGTCTGGCCTCTACCTTGCAGAAAATACAGCCCACCAACTGAAGCTGAATTCTTTAAAGGCATTGTATTCCAATTGGTCATTGAGGCACTCAAGCCACCTCACCACGACAAGGTACGAACATTGAGGTGGAAAAAAGGGTCTGTAAAATTGACTCCATGCTGATTCGAGATGAGAAATCTGTGTAAATTCCACTCCAAGGGAATTTACTCTAGCCGATCTTTCGGTAAGTTAGGAAGCGAGCTCTTCGGAGTCGTGACTGAGTTTGGCGCCAAAAGATAAATTTTTCGCGCCTTCGGGCTCAAAGTCTAGCGTGGCGGAGTTCACCAGATTTACGATAGTCATAAATCCCGCAGATTTAATAAGTTCGTCGGGGATTGTTTATTACGAAGAAGATAGACCAGCTATTAGACAGAACGTGAACACAACGTGAACGAGGTCGGGAATCCTGGCTAACCCCACTACTTCGAACGATGAGTTGGCCGGCTGAAGTTCCCGTGTCGCCACACTTTGGATTTCGTCGGGAAATATCTTAAGTACATCGCATATGAAATATTTACGCAAAGGAACGTCACATACCTCTTTCAAAAGTAGATACCAATGCTTGCAAGGGTCAAGTGTGGCACTTGTAATCCTGCAAAGACTCTGCGTGGTTAAGTTAGCCAGTGGAAAGCCGCACGTCGAAAATCCGACTGCCTCTATGACTTCATTTCGTATGGTTTCGAAATCGAAAACATGATGCTTTTCGACATTTCGACATGAAAAATCTCGTCGAGGTTTAATATTATAATATTGGTAAGAATTTAACCAGGATACGAGGCCAAGTCGTGCGACCGCCACAGGTTTTGTACCAAAACAATAACATCGTGTACTACGATCGCAAAGCGTGAACACTGATCGATCCACCAAGTGACGCAATACTGGAAATTCGATACGGTTGTTATTCAGGTCGTACGGCACATGAAAATTGCGATATCTTTTGTTACTGTTTTATGGCAAACCAAGCGAAAGAATCATACCTAAATAATCGAAAGAGAGGCTTTTCGAATACGGCGCCTCGCCGGTATTGCCTCTTCTGTGAAAAGGAAGGATCTTTGAAAGACTACGTGATTAAAAATGTCGTTATAAGGAAACGGGCAGAAACAGAGAAAACGCAGTATTTTATGACCATTACGCGCACAACAAACTTCATTTCATTTCAAGATTTTGATTTTCATCGCCAACAGATGACCCCGCGTTAACTCGCACGCAATCGCGTATCTCTCGTGGATTCGTGGACGCTAATGTGTATAATTACATTGTGGTGTAATTAATGTGATGACATCCACCCAACGCCTTCTTCCCCAAACCTCGGCATCAGTTTACGATGCCTGCTGAGAATTTTTTTCTTGAGCAAAGCTCGTCATGATGTCTTTATCTTTTGTTCGCGAATTAAATCTGAAACCTATAATCATCGTTAAATAACTCTATATCGGAACAGCTTCATATTTTCTTTTTATCCTACCGATGTCCACTTTATATCCTAAAACCTTTTTCGCTGAATCACTTTAGGGAACAATCTTCTTCAAAGAGAAACGTCTTAATATCTCTGAGGCATTCAGGAAACCGCAGCTCGTAAGTACAACGCGTTTATTCTGTGTGCGGACGAAAGCTGCACCTTTGACTGGCAACGTTAATCCGAATAAATTTGAGTGCACTTGTGTTTCTGCCATGTTATATTCGTTGTGGATAGTACCGAAGAAAAGCAATAAATGCTTTTCCGACCGAGTATTGATCATGCTGAAAGGTACGAGAAAATAAGGAAACGTAAAGTAACTCCCTTATAACAACACAGTGTTATGTTAAATGACTAAAAACAACAACAACAAAAGGGAACAGTCAGTCGTAGAAAACTGCTGTCATTACCGTGGTAAACATTTCTGAAAAACGTAAGTGTTCATCTTTCTTCCAAGATAAAAATAGTTTTTTTTTCCATTTTATGTGCAGGTGAATCAACAAGCAGCGATGGATTTGGTAACTGTACCCATGGCTGGTATCAATTATTTTCCTATATTTCAGTTGTAGCAGCGAGGAGCTCGCTACTTTCCAGTTAAGCTCTAAGGACCCTGCAACGTACTGCATGATTGGTACCTTGATAGGTCCCTTTTTCTTTGTTCTCTTGCAGCCCCTACCACTTGGACCTCTCCCTCATCAGCTGCCCCTGTGTATTACACAGCCATGAATCAGCAGGTTGGTTTCGTTCCGAGAGCTAAGTACACTCACACGTATAGAAGCCACGTTACCGAAGTAAAATCCCCAGTTTCCGTCACCTAACCACCTTTCTTTTAAACTCTAAGAACCTCTGCAGACAAAATTTGCCTCCTGGTCTAGTAACTTCTATAACTGATCAGTGTGAATCTCGTTTGCCTTTCCCCCGTTTCCTACTCCCTTTCTGCACAACAACCTTTTTAAGTTCTTGTTCTTTTTATATGAAAAAAGCAACCTTATGTTAACGTATCGAGTGGTTTGTCGTTCGCACCAATCAGATCGCCGCATTAGAGCATGTATCGCACCAATCAGATCGCTGCATTTGGGTATGTATCTCACACCAATCATATAGCCGCAGAAGGGTAGGTATCTCGTTCGTCATACTAAACAAATTTTATTTGGCTATACACAGGTACCGCAGATGCCGCAGTTACAGCTTTCTTCTTCGAGGACTTGGCCTGTGGTCCAGGGAATCACTTTGCCCCAACAGCAAGCTGCTGAAATAGTTTGGATACCACAGTATTATTATTTTTAGCCATCTAGCAAACGAGGTTTTTTCTTAGATTGCACGTCAAACTTCGGCGTTGCTTGTTGAGTGGATGCGTAGAATATTGACACGAAAAGAGCTCGTCTGTTTTAAATTACTTTTCTTACGTCTATCTTTTAAAACTTTCTGTAATTTTATCTTAAATTTTTTTATCCAGTTGTTACTGTCGACCCACAGTTGATGTGACGCGATAATGAAGTGCGGTCATTTGCGAATGCCACGTTATTTCGGATGAAGAGATCATAAACTTAGTTTCTCTTGTTCTGATCGATGTCGAGTAGGAGAGCATCAGATTCAGTGGGGAGTCATACTCGCTTTTTTTCTTTTAGATCACTCGCCAGTTCCGAAAATCAAAGGGGACGTAGAAAAAATTAATCGCAGATTAGGCTCACTTTGACTACCATTAGAGAGCGTGTTCATTCACCACCAAAACGTCCAAGATACACGCGATGTGCATCTCAAGTTCGATTGTATCAAGAAGACCACGGGACGCAGAGAAATTTTAAGTTGATCATCGAAATTAACCCGGGCCCCCCTCCGCCCCTTTGTATTACTTCACTCTGTGATTGGTCGAGAAATTCGCGCCACGCTCTAGAACAAATCTTATCCATTAATAAACTAAACCCAAATGCCACACGGCCACTCACGTTTTCTCGCGTTGAAGCAGTTTACTTTGTGTACCCTAAGTCCTCATTGGCTTTTTGATATAGTGTATTCGCTCTGATTGGCCGGTTTCGTCAGTTTGACTTCTGTTTCACGATTCTCAGTTGAAAAGTGCTCTAGATGCGAAACTGGATTTTTTTTTTTGGGGGGGGGGGGGATCCTCCTAGGATCTCTTTGAATGGGAGGCTCATCCTCGTTCTTAAGAGAAGAGAGCCCCCTGGGAACGAGGTTAGAGGGATCTTAATGAGTAACTTCCAGCGTGCCCTCCTCTTGCATGCGTCTGATATTTGACGCCAAGCTAGGAAAGCTTAGACTGTATAAAACATGTTCATTAAGTCTTAGATTCTTGTACGTGAATAGATATTTTATAAGATTTCCTAATCGATTTTAATCAGTAACTTTTTCAGAACTATTTTAACTAAATTTATAGGTGATTTTTATAAAGTGTATTTCTATAACCCGTTTTAGGACGATATACCTTTGTTTTAATTACAATTCTTAGACAAAGACAAACAATTGATCTGCCATTCGTATGTACGTCGCTTTGACCGATACCTTAGTAATTCATTAAAGTGGGAAAGATATAAATAGTAAATATTTTTGTGACTTTTTACATGCTAACAGTGTATGGTAAGTTAGGTGTAGTTAGGGTTCCGCCTAATAATGTAGACGATCATGTGATTGTATGAACGGCGTTCGCTTCACTCCAGGTAGATAAAATGCTTTGCTCGACTACCTAATGTCGAAAAAACGCAAAACTCGTTTGGTTGGATTTCTGAGTACCATAAAATAGTGATTAAAAGGAGATGAAGTTGGAATTTGTTACATGTTCTCTATCTTTGGTCGCTTCAATGCCGCCGCCAGAGCGCCTCTTTTACTCTTTCACCGTGGATGATGTTTGATCCATGTCAAGCTGCGCGCGCTGGCAGAACGAAACGAAGTTGTACTGAGTATAATTATTTGGAACATGTCCTCTCTGGCTGTAAGAGTTTTTTTTTGTCATTTTGATCAATTTTAATTTCGGTTGCCCCGGGACCTCATAAATATTTGGAGTCGGAGGCCTTCAAAAGGGACGCTCGTTTCGAAGGGGTTGGGGGGGAGGGGGACATATTTGCTTTGTCAAACTTAGGCCTTATTATGGAAAGGCACTAACTTTAGTTCAAGGAGTAATTTTAATATCCATCGGTGAAACCTAACAGTTTGTTGAAATGAACACGATCAAAATGTGCGTTTGCAGTCATGATGTATTCTGATACACCTATAATGTCATGCGGCTTAGTTTATGAAACGCTGTTCACGGGGATCCTACTAGAGGAGGAAACCCTAGGTGCTTATCTGGAAATTTTTCCAAGGGAGACGTGATGAGAAAAGAACTTGAACAAATTTTAAAGGTGAGTTACTCGGTTTTTCTTAATCATGATGTTACGTTATCTATTTTCTACATCTAGTATTCCTAGCAAGACGAGGATCTTCATTCCCATTTGAGGGTAGTGACATTTTGACGTTTTTCTCGTTCTTATCAGAGCGTTTTGTTTAAAAGGAAAAGCCGGTAAAAATTGAGCTTATGTATCAGCAATTCCTATTAATGAATTCTATAAGGACATCGTTGGGGAAGGTTATTTTTTAACGAAAATATTTCAGGACTATTATCAGTAATGAGAGCGTTCTTTGATCAACTTCAAAAAGATTCCATTTTAGCGATGCGTTTACACTAGAGGAAATTGTTCCGGATTCGTGAGGAATCCGAAACGTTTTAGTACCGGATTCATTCTGCCGTTTACACAAAAGTGGACTAATCCGAAATAAAAACTCGCCGGTTTGGTCGTGTCTCCGGAGATTTTGAATCCGGAATTTAAAGTGGGAACTTTGAATCCGATAACTTTTGAATCCGGAAAGTTTTGTCGTGTAACCGCTTTTTTTCTCGAATCCGGATATTATTTCCACCTGCAATCTTTTGAGTTTGCGGTGAAACCAAAATGGATCTGGTGCTAACATTGCTGGCGGTCTCCGGTTGCCTAATCTTGTCGCAGGTTCAGGCGATAAATTTTATCATGTGTACCGCAGTATTTCTGAAGAAACGCAAATTATTATTGCAAGGAAGTTTAACGTCACCCACACTTAATCGCCGACGACGTAGACTGCTTTGCATCTGTCCAATTCAAATTTGCCTCAGTGGCATCTGGATCTACTCTAGCCTTTTTGGAGGGGTATATGGTATTTTGAGGACTGGACTGGACTGGACTGGACTGGACTGGACTGGACTAGTAAAGCGAGGACTAGTAAAACGAGGACTAGTAAAACGTGGACTAGTAAAACGCGGACTAGTAAAACGAGGACTAGTAAAACGCGGACTAGTAAAACGCGGACTAGTAAAACGCGGACTTAACAACAACAACAGCGAAAAAAAAACAATTTCATACGAAGGCGATCACAAGACTCAATGGCGAGCCAATTTAGTGAGTGACAATCCCTGTTTAACCTTAAAGCTGCAAATGGGTTTGACATGCGCCAGATACAAACGAATTTATAAGTTTAGGCTAAGAAAGAACTTATTCAGCACCAGTTCAAAATCCTAAAATACACTTTCGTCGTAAATTTCACGGCAGAAACGCACGAATTCGATGAATAAAAGTCGCATTAAATCTCCTTGTGTCTAGGTAGAAAGAGTCTCATTGACTTCAGCTTTTCGGTGGAAGAAAAACCGATTTACACACGCCATTACAGAAAACAAACAAGCAGACTGACAACTTCAAAAGACATATTTGCATTCACTTACAAATTGACTTTCCGTGAAATTTTAAAACGGAACAGAGGTAAATCTTCGAAGATTAATCGTCGTTGGAAATAAAAAATACTTTCCGTAAGATCTCTAACTGTTTTTCTTTTTACGAGAAAATCGTCGAATGATCATTTAACGCGTGTGTGTTATACCTGTACTGCTGTTTCTCAAAAAGCGTATGCTTCTCTCATCTTCAATTGACAGGTGTCACATCGTGACAGTTGCTTATCGAAAAAAAGTTGCACAAATAAAATGTTTCGGCGAAAACATTCTCTTTAATTTGAATAACGCTTGTTTTCTTTATAATTCACTCGCCATCAAATTGTGAAGTTCTAGGAGGATTTTCCCGTAATTGAACTCGTAATTGTAACCCTAAATCATTCGGGTTCTTTAAGCAATCATTTTTTTTTATGCGTTAGAAAAAGATAAAAATGTTATTCACCAGCATAGGTCGGTCCGTACAGGGAACTTCTGAACTGTTCGTAGATTTCTGAACTGTTCAGAAATTTGTGTAGCATTTTGGATTCTTTAAGGCTCCGGTCGCATTACGACCGAATTGTTTACTCTAGGGATTAAACTCTGTCAACACAAGCAGTTTCTAATACGACCCAATTTTTGCGGTTTCCTAAAAGTTTCAAAATTCTAAAAATCATCAAAGACGCCGGTGTTCCTGGGTGGGGCTGACCGATTTTGCCAAATTTTTTTGAAACGAAAGGACCCGCGATTGTTGCGGACAAAGTTGTCATTTGTGCGTGCGTGCGAAAAAAGATAAAAACCAAAAGGAGCGGGAGATTTCTCCATTACTCAATTTCTCCATCTCTCCATCAGCAAAACAAAAGCAAACATTTGATTTTTTTGTTCTTAAATAGCTGAAAACAAAAGGACTATAATCGCCATGCAAAGTGTTCTGTTTCGCCGCATGGTTAGTTCGGGGGAATGTTTATTTTTGCCGGATGTGAGATTTCCTACGTGATTGACGTTTCCATTTTAACCCGGTTGAGATGCGATCCTGATTAATGTTCTCAATTTCATTTTTGTTTTCCCGTTAAAAAAATTTGGTTTTAGGTTTTTGGGAATCCGGTGAAATTAAAACTTGACTGTAATGCGACCCCCCCTAAGTAAAATTGTCTTGACTCAGTTGCATTAGAAAACGAAAATTGTCGGCTCGCGTCTCCTTAAATGATTGCCAAAAGAGCCCGAATGAATCAGGGCTACAATTACGAGTTTAATTACGGGAAAATCCTCCTTGAACCTCACAATTTGATGGCGAGTGAATTATAAAGAAAACAAGCATTATTCAAATTAAAGAGAATGTTTTCGCCGAAACATTTTATTTGTGCAACATTTTTTTGATAAGCAACTGTCACGATGTGACACCTGTCAATTGAAGATGAGAGAAGCATACGCTTTTTGAGAAACAGCAGTACAGGTATAACACACACGCGTTAAATGATCATTCGACGATTTTCTCGTAAAAAGAAAAACAGTTAGAGATCTTACGGAAAGTATTTTTTATTTCCAACGACGATTAATCTTCGAAGATTTACCTCTGTTCCGTTTTAAAATTTCACGGAAAGTCAATTTGTAAGTGAATGCAAATATGTCTTTTGGAGTTGTCAGTCTGCTTGTTTGTTTTCTGTAATGGCGTGTGCAAATCGGTTTTTCTTCCACCGAAAAGCTGAAGTCAATGAGACTCTTTCTACCTAGACACAAGGAGATTTAATGCGACTTTTATTCATCGAATTCGTGCGTTTCTGCCGTGAAATTTACGACGAAAGTGTATTTTAGGATTTTGAACTGGTGCTGAATAAAATTCTTTCTTAGCCTAAACTTATAAATTCGTTTGTATCTGGCGCATGTCAAACCCATTTGCAGCTTTAAGGTTAAACAGGGATTGTCACTCACTAAATTGGCTCGCCATTGAGTCTTGTGATCGCCTTCGTATGAATTTGTTTTTTTTTTCGCTGTTGTTGTTGTTAAGTCCGCGTTTTACTAGTCCGCGTTTTACTAGTCCGCGTTTTACTAGTCCGCGTTCTACTAGTCCTCGTTTTACTAGTCCGCGCTTTACTAGTCCGCGTTTTACTAGTCCAGTCCAGTCCAGTCCAGTCCAGTCCAGTCCAGTCCAGTCCTCAAAATACCATATGCCTTTTTGGGGGAGGCATTTTCACTTTGTCGATCGAACGACGAAACAACACTGGGCTTGGTAACCACTCGATTTCGAATGTTCCCGGAGTTGTCGTTGTGTGTAAACGGTCAGGAATCCGAATATCCTTTCAGTGTAAACGCCTACGAATCCGAATACTCCAAAATTAATGAATCCGGAAGTATTTACGAATCCGGAAAACTCTCCTTTAGTGTAAACCTAGTCTAAATTCCGGATTCAAAATCTCCGGAGACACGACCAAACCGGCGAGTTT